>NC_053031.1:23290000-23397500 GCF_016746235.2 Drosophila teissieri
AACGTGCTAACAAGCTAATAAATAAGGCAAAAGGTTTAAACCTAGTTCGGAGACCAGAGACTAAACGGAAATGTGCATACCTGCCGATTTTAACTAGGCCTACAATAACTATTAAAGCCACACAGGTGCCCGAAAATTCACTGATTTCGAAATGAGTCAAATTAATGTTAAAGAAAAGGCAACTGGGGAAGTTTTATTGATTTTGTTTATCTGGGTAAGCCAGCGAAAATTTAATAATTAAAAATGGAAAATGAAAAACAATTTTTCAGTAACTGTGGTGACGTTCAAAAATGTTCTCTTTTCTATTGGGATAATGACACCTTGACTTGTGACTCAACACAAGTCTTGCTATCTTTACATATAAATAATATGATCTTGATTACTAGTTCCTAGAAACTCTGTGCAGTTGTATGAAAGTATCAACATCTTTAGAGCGATTAAAATAAATTTACTAAAATCGTTACAGGCAGTACTTTCTTTTTACTGTGGTAACGGTGGTAACTTTTCAGTAATCGTCATCCCACTGTACAGCGTCTGAAATGTGAGCGACGGCAATCCCAACTGACATTGAGTATTCGGAGTTACGCATTATATAAGGGAAAATAACTAATTATATTAGCTGCCAAAACAATTTGTTCAACAATCAAAATGTTCAACAATGATGCAGACTTCGGCTGTTTAACTCTTCAGCTCGAAAGCTCGGCAACCTGGCCCACAAATCACCACGAAACATGTTGACAGCACACGGAGACTGTCCCATCAGGGAGCGAAAGGAGAATTCTGTGGGAGGGCCACTGGTTCACTGCTTATGCATTTCCCTAATGAAATGCAAAGAAAACCAAACGAGCAACGGCCCAGCAATATTTCAGCCAAATTTGAGAAGAGCCCTTGTCGGAAATATTATACTTGTTTTTGCCGTAGTGAGTGGTAGTTAAATATTACTTTTCTCCTGCAGCTATTTGCTTTGATTAGTATCTAACAGAAAAGAATAGGGTAGCTTGGTCGACTTACCTTTTCTTAAATATTCAAAAATAGCACTTTGTTTTCGGTTTTATTTGTATTGAACTGACGGCTGATGAACTCAGTATCTATATTTTCAGCTAAGGAATATACGCAATATTTTACTGTATTATTATACCCGTTACTCGTAGAGTAAAAGGGTATACTAGATTCGTTGAAAAGTATGTAACAGGCAGAAGGAAGCGATTCCGACCATATAAAGTATATATATTCTTGATCAGGATCAATAGCCGAGTCGATCTGGCCATGTCCGTCTGTCCGTCCGTCTGTCCGTCTGTCCGTCTGTCTGTCCGTATGAACGTCGAGATCTCAGGAACTACAAAAGGTAGAAAGTTGAGATTAAGCATACTGACTCCTGAGACATAGACGCAGCGCAAGTTTGTCGATTCATGTTGCCACGCCCACTCTAACGCCCACAAACCGCGCAAAACTGCCACGCCCACACTTTTGAAAAATGTTTCGATATTTTTTCATTTTTGTATTAGTCTTATAAATTTCTAACAATTTGCCAAACAACTTTTTGCCACGCCCACTCTAACGCCCACAAACCGCCCAAAGCTGCTACGCCCACACTTTTGAAAAATGTTTTGATATTTTTTCATTTTTGTATTAGTCTTCTAAATTTCTAATGATGTGCCAAAAAACTTTTTGCAACGCCCACTCTAGCGCCCACAAACCGCCAAACACTGTCAGTGCTGAAGACTCCTTCGCACTTTCACTAGGTGAGTAACGGGTATCAGATAGTCGGGGAACTCGACTATAGCGTTCTCTCTTGTTTTATTATACGGTACTGTTACATTACCACGCTGGGGTGGCAACCGCATATTCACTTTGCATATTGACACGTCTCCTGGTCAGCATGAGTAATTTATTATTTTGCAGTCCAAGTCTCAGGGCGCCAGACCGGAAGCCCAGGCAGAAGATGCTGTGCCGGAAGCCTTGCATGCCAACGGCCAGTGGGACACATTACCACATCATTACGAGACCGCGGGGAACAACTTGACCTCCAAAAGGCCCAAAAGCTGCAGTTCGGGTAAGAAGATAAGAAGATAGCTTCTATCGAACTACGAATGCATAACACAGGAAAAAACAAAAGGTCACCATAAGAGTGAATACTGGGGTCGGTTGAAGGATTTCATATGCATCATAGCGTCATTGGGTCCATTTGTGATAACCAAGGCGCAACTTAATGTCCAGCCAGGGATTAACGCTGCCATCTGTAGAAGGCCTCGCAGTGGTCCCCAGAATGGACATACCAATTATCAAAACATACCAACATACAAAAGCGATCCCGCAATAAGAATGCAGGGGTCTGAGGATGTGGGTGCTGTTGTTGCTGGCCAAAATGGATTGCGCTTTTGCGGTTGTGTTAAGTTGATTTCCGGCACGTCTGCCCCACGCCCTGACCTCATGCCCTTGATTTGCGTTTTCACATAACTCTGCTCGGGGGCTTTCAAGATGTCCAACACCAATTATGCGTTCGGCTCCACTGCAGCCCCTTTCTGTTCCTGTCGACGTTGTATTCATAAACAGACGCTCCCTGCTGTCAATGCCGTATTCATCCCACCCATTCCACTCATCATCCTCATCACCCCCATTGTCATGATGGTGATCATCATTTTCAGTCTCCTGGCAGAAGGTGTGGACCACCCTGCCTGGATGGCCCAAACACCACCCAAATACCCTTCCCCTTGAGGTGTGATGTAAATTATACGCTTTTGCGTTTAGCCTCCAACCTCGAAGTCTGGTCCAGCCCCAGTGGATCCCTTTCTCCCAGGTCTGCAGTTTGATGTTTTGCGGTTGTGTTGACGTAGCCATCGCTTCAGAAATGAGCAGCCCGGTGAAGTGGCCTCCCGAGTGCTCAGCTTTATTATTTAAAGTACGCTTTAAGCCTGGAGTGTGTCCATTATGCCTCTGACATGTTATGGTCCTGCGCTCTGCGGTTTCCAGCCAATTAATGAGAATTTTGCACTGCAAGCATCGAAAGATGGACCTTGTTGGGAAAGACAAATGGCTTCTCATGAACGGCAACGGCTCTCCCGTCAGTTCTGGGAAAATCCTAGTAGGGTTCTTCTTAATATTTAGTTATACTTTCAAAACGCTTTTAAATAGTCAGGGCAAAGTCAAAACGGGGGCGAGCCTAAATTATTTTCCCAAGTATAAAATGCCCCCCCACTCGCCCTCTGCACGAGGTAGTCAGTCCTTCAATTTTCATTAGCTGCAATTTCTATCTCCTCAAAGAGCTGGCAACCCGATCGTTTCTCACCGCAAGGTGGTTGGTGCTGGTGCAGGTGGGAAAGCCACTTTGTCATTTGTTATGTTATTGGTTTCGACATTTTGCAAATAGCTTATTTAGCAATACGTAAAAACCACACGGTCCTTTGCCAGTTCATCCTGCTCCCTACGGGTCTCTTTTTGCCGAGGCCGCACAGACGTCAAGGAGCAGGATATTCTGATATTTCGTGCTTCTTTGCTTCCGCCTCCTTGGCTTCGCTTGTCCATAGACATTTTTTGCCGACCTGCATTGTTGTAGACTCAAAGTTAACAACGTGTCAAGCGGTTAGGATCCCACTTCGCACTACTTCATTAGACTTTTGGCCTTATGTTCGTCGGGTGGGATGAGCGGGATCAAAACGGTCCTGAGGCCGAAACAGGTTCGTTTTAATGTCTCCAATTCGCTACCTAAAAAAGTTTGAAAAGCATCATTTCAATGCCATTTTGCCATTTGCACCTTGCCTTAATCTTTCCAGTTATCATTCTCATTCTTTTTCTACTCGCATCTGTCTCCAGAATAATATTTGCTTTTCATTCTGTGCCATTTTCTCCTAGTCCTCGTTTTTATACGGCGCCTAATTGCCTTCTACACTCTTCAGCATTTTTGACAGAGGGACTGGAGCTATTCGAGTGTGGACAGAAACTTTTACTGCTAATATTTTCGAAGGCTTTTTAATTAGGCGAAATGGTCGTAAAAATTGATTTATAGCCCATGATGGGAATTGATAATTGCGGTTTTTCGATGGGTAAAGGGCGCAACTTTATGTGCCATTCAACTCATTTCTGAACTACCTAAATAATGTTCGGTTTAATATATTACTTTTTTGTCTCTTTGCAGCTCCGATCATCAAGGCGACATCGTATTAGATAACGCATTAAGTTGCACGAATCAAGTCTGTACTATGTGCTATATAAGCAACTCTATATATAATAGTCTATTATTAAAATCAATGGAATAGTCTTTAAATCAAAACAGTTCATAAAATGCGACAAATGAAATTACACAATTCCGAACTAAATTATAAATTTAATATCATTTCTCCTATTCTGGGTTCCCAGGTTTAATAGGTTGGCAGGCGGCCAGCTTTTATAGTTTGAAGTGAGTGGAAGGTCGGGAAAGTCCTGGCCACTAAACAGTTGAACTTTATGCAAATTAAGAAGCTCCCTAGAGTCTTCAACCAAAAAGCGATTAAACGTCATTAGCATTATAGTACTATTCTACTTTTGCGCTTTACCGGCTTTTCCTTGAACACACACCTTTCTGTTCGTCCTGATCCGTGCCCGCTGAGCTCCTGACCAGCTCGGTCTGTCTGCTGAAGTGTTTGGATGGATGGGTAGCTATTCATCTTAATGGCGAAAACAAAAACAAAATGACGAAAAATGTGCCGTTCCGTTTTAATTGTAATTAAAGCGATTATTACAGGAGTGTACTGCCGTTTTAATTTTGCTTAAGTTCAGCTTCTTGGGACAGTCAGCTTATTTTCAATTTTATAATCCCGCCAACTTTTTCTATTTTCCCGCACTAGTTTTGGTATCGGGCCTAAGGGTTTTAATGTAACTGTGGGGAGCTTAAAACTGTTGCAACACGTATAAAAAAGTTTGTCTCACTTGTTCTGCGGATGTAACTTGGAGAAAACGACGTTATTGCTGGTAGCAAGTTTAGTATGTCATGCCCACATGTACTTTGTACTGAGCGGACGGACTTGTGGACGGTAAATTGCCGACATATTTGCTATTGGATTCAAATTGATTCGGTATCTTAGAGGCGGCCCTGAATGCGGAAATGTTACATGAGACTTATAATTTGCTACCTTCGACTGCCAGAAGAAGGTAACTTCACTTTGCGCAGAAGTCGGCATACTTAATACGGCGTTTTCATTTTGCACTTTAGGCTTCCACTTCCATCCATTTGGAATCCCGGACTATAGGATTCCAGCCACTTTAGCCGTACAACAACACAGCGCAAACACCCTTTGGTTGGTCTAATTTGTATAACGATATTTCCCAACAAAGTTAAGCAGCGAAACTCATTTCGCATAATTACGGAATAGTGTTGGGGTGGGAAAGGCTGCTGAAAACGTGTAATTAGTGGTGTAAAATTAGTGTTATCCTGAAGAGCAGACGAAAAGCGGCACGAGCAGATCGGAGTGCAGGGCAGCTCGTAAGTGAAATGAAACACACACCCTGATAGTTTTTTAATGTGAGCTCGTATCTGTTGATGTAATAATGCCACGCGCAGATGCGCCGCCACCTGCAAAAAATACTTCATCGGTACCACAGCAAGACCTGCACCAAGCAAAGGTCGATGCCTCGCTGCAGTGGCGGTGTAGAAGGGGTTCTATTGAGCCTTTGGAACAAAAATATATACGATGCTGCCGCTTTCTTTTACTATTTTACTAATTTATTGCGTACTAATCCATTGGAAATGGGTGAAAAAAACAACCCCCACCCTTTGACTGCCATAAGCTTTGGCAATGCCGCTAGCTCCAATAGGTTTTTGGGTCAACAGTGGCGTCTACACTCGACTTGCGTTCGTGTAAATGTGGTTTTTTTATGAACTGTTAAAATTCCAATTAGTGCTGATTGTTTTGGTTTACCGGAAGGCGAACGCTGCGTGTGAGCTTTGCCAGTCTTTAAGGAAGGGGTCATGCTTTAATATGCCGTGGGCCCTATTGGCTCGAATCATTTAAATCAAAGGGAAGAACGAGTAGCGGCCTATCTCGCGAGTCAATTATAATTTAAATCAATAATTGATGCACTTCACTGCACACGGTAAAAGGACTGGATTCCCGACTGATGTATCTGTAGCTCGTTCTTGATCTACCCGGAACCACCAAATCCTGGGCTATATTGAACAGATGCAAAGGCATTTGGAGCAAAAACGCTTTTTACCACAATAGCAGTGGAAAAAACATTATTTCTGTGAGTTAATTTCTAATTGCACTGCAGAATTTAAGGAGTAAGAAGTGCGACGAAACTTATTGAATGCAACTCTATTAAACTAAATGATCCAGTAATTATTAGATTTGCAGGTTTCATTTATTATATTATATCGTAGAGTAAAGGGGTAAACTAGATACGTTGAAAAGTATGCAAACTGAAAAAGCAAACTGAAGCGTTTCCGACCATATAAAATATATTTATATATTCTTGTTCAGGATCAATACCCGCGTCGATCTGGCCATGTCCGTCCGTATGAACGTCGAGATCTCAGAAACTATAAAAGCTAGAAAGTTCAGATTCAGGTTTGCTGACGCATGATGCCACGCCCACTTTAACTCCCACAATTTTGAGAAATGTTGAAATATGTTTTAACTTCTTTATAAGTAAGTGAGTTTCTATTGATTTGCAAACAAACTTTTTGCCACGACCACTCTAACGCCCACAAAACTAACAAGAGAGAACGCTATAGTCGAGTTCCCCGACTATCTGATACCCGTTACTCAGATGGTGAAAGTGCGCAGGAAACACAACACTCACAGTTTTTGCGGTTTGTGGGCGTTAAAGTGGGCGTGGAAAAAAGTTTTTTGGCAAATCGATAGAATTTTACAAGACTAATACAAAAATGAAAAAATATCAAAACATTTTTCAAAAGTGTGGGCGTGGCAGCTTTTGGCGGTTTGTGGGCGTTAGGGTGGGCGTGGCAAATATTTTTTTGGCAAACCGATAGAAATTAAGGAGACTAACACAAAAATGAAAAAATATCGAAACATTTTTCAAAAGTGTGGGCGTGGCAGTTTTAGGCGGTTTGTGGGCGTTAGAGTGGGCGTGGCAACATGAATCGACAAACTTGCGCTGCTTCTATGTCTCTGGAGTCTGCATGCTAAATCTCAACTTTGTAGTTTTTGTAGTTCCTAAGATCTCGACGTTCATACGGACGGACAGACGGACAGACGGACAGACGGAAAGACGGACAGACGGACGGACAGACGGACGGACAGACGGACGGACAGACGGACGGACAGACGGACGGACAGACGGACATGGCCAGATCGACTCGGCTACTGATCCTGATCAAGAATATATATACTTTATATGGTCGGAAACGCTTCCTTCTGCCTGTTACATACTTTTCAACGAATCTAGTATACCCTTTTACTCTACGAGTAACGGGTATAAAAATCCAGGCCAGATTGAAACTGCTATTAATCCTGATCAAGAATATTGTATACTTTATGTGGTCGGAAGCGCTTACTTCTATTTGTCACATTCTTTTCAACGAATCTAGTATAAATAATTTAAATTTTCAAATTTTAAATTTAAGCAATTTATTTTTTTGTGTTTTTATCTTTGTTTTTTATATTGTTTGTGTTGTTGCATGTGTCAACGCCCATGTCCAACGCATAAGATTCGTCTGGGGGAACAATTTGGCGGCACTGGCACTTTTACGACTCTAGAGTGTATATACACAGTCCGTGGTCCAGAAGCCATTCCTCGTTTCCTCGAACTCGGCATCCAGACACCGTGTATCCCGATATCCTCTTGATGTGAGATATCGGATGGCTCCCGATGCAAGCGTGCTTGTGGCTCCTCCAACGTTTCGCCCAACGTATGAAAGCCTGTTAAATATTTATGAGTATTGAAATGTTGCCTCGATGCATATTATAACAAATGAAACGTCAATTTCATGCGAAAAATGCAAACAGAAGCGACATCCCAGGGATGGCTGATGTAGATCTGCCCCACCAGCCGGAAAAGGACCACTGGACATGGGCTGCCAGGAACTCTTTCCAAGCCCAAATACATGCAGTACCTAGGCGAAATAAGCTGCAGTTGCCTTTGCCGGCACGTGACAGGCCTATGACCGAAGGGCAAGTGGGTGTCCATCTCGTTCGGATCCGGCGGCTCACCATTGCAGCGTCCTTTGGTTCCTGCACAATTTTATTTTGGAATTTCATTCATGGCTCTGAGGACTGCAGCACATTCAACTCGGAAGCTCAAGTGGTGTTCGTCCACATAAAACATACATTTCATGGGCCTTTTGAGTAGATAATGGGATAGGACGGACATTGGCTCACAATGATCTATAATAATAATGTATTTTTTTTTTACATCCAGCCTAAATCAATCGCAAACCATTTGAAAAAACCCAAGAAGCGCAGAAGAACTTAAAGAGAAAACAGTTGCAATGGCAACCCGAAAAGCAGCAGGCTAATTTGCGAGGGAGCAATAAAAATTGTTTATTGAAACGAAAAAAGTGTGCGCCAGAAAAACTTGAAATATACTCTTCGCATCTCTCCGCACACCCACATTCATTCCTGTGTAGCTGGAGCAGTCTAAATTTAATTAAAATGCGAGCACATCTATCTGCCTGGCTATCACCAGCTGCAGAATCGCCGGGCCCAGTGCACTTGAACTGTCAAGCCATTGCAGGCGCAATAATTTCTATGTTAGATGCCAAAAGCGTGCAAAATGTTCTCCAACTATCAGACAATAGGCTCGGGGACAATTGAGGGGCGGCAGGAAGGGGTAGCTGTGGGAAGTTGGCCCTTCGGCGGGGGAAACTTTGCTCAAAGGCCAAAGGGGCGGGCTCCCGTTGCTAGGTGTAGTCACTTGTGCGACGGAGACGAAATCAACAGTTTATAAATAATCATTTTCCTCGCTTTCCCACAGGTCCCCTTGCCGTCGCAAGGGTTGGGAAGGGCACCAAGGCCACATTTTCAATGCCCCCAAAAATAACAATAAGCAAAGCACAACAACAACCAAGTGAGCATAGGAGGAAGTAGGGGAGATGCTTGAGAAATGCCACTGGCAGTTGATAAAGTGCCGACCGCCAGCCGTTCCCAGGCAGTGAAGTTGGTGCGCCATCCCGCAAATTACCACTCACCACCTACCATAAACCACCCACCAGCCACCACCCACCGCTCAGCAACCAGGTGCTGCCTCTTAAAGAATGGTCACACCTGTCTCTTTGGGATCTTAGCCGTTTGTCTGCCCACTTTTCATTGTTTTAATTGTTTGTCAGCTTTACGCCGTCCCTCGGCGCCTGTTACTCTGGAAATTTACGACACAAATTCTACCTTTGTTCCTGTTTTTGTTTAGCTCCCTAGGTCTCGGCTTGTCAATCTCAGGGGCAGTTAATTCAATTAGGAATATTTATAGACGGAGTCTCCTAAAAGTTTGTGTCACGATCCGATTTGCCCCGTTATTAATGGAAGTCCATTAAGATGAGGAATCTTCAGTTGATGTGGGTCATTTTAGTTAAGTCATTCACATGTACATTATCTTTAAATTTACTCATCAGTACACAGGCTCAGTAATCCGTGCCTAACGTAGACGAGGACAGCAAAACCCATCGGAGCACTGGGGGCAGGTGAAAAAAGTCGCACATTGTTTGCAGCCGCAGCTGGGCAAAGACTGCGTGCCACTGCCATGGACCAGTTATTGTCAACAGGATGCGGCAAATATGCCACTTTTACGGCACGCTTCCGTATCCGGTTCCCGCCAGCGGAGGTCGCTCCTTGCTAGCAGCGTGGCACCCATTGTAATTCGGGTGGGTATTGGGGCAGGTAGCAGGCAGGAGGGAACATGCGGCAGGCAGCAGGGCGGATATAGTTGGTAAATTACGATGGCAGCCTGTGCAAGTGCTCCATGCAAAATCGCAAAGCGCAAAAACGCAAGTGCCGTCGCTCAGGCTGCACTCGGGCCACTTGGGCACACCAGGCGAGGTGGAAAATGAACTGCGAGCGAGCAAACAAGCAGCGCGAATACCCTTTGCAGCGCGATTCACTGCCGATTTCCAGATCGCAGCTCGCCTGGTCTAAGTGGGCGCTAGCGGAGCTGCTTCGATAGGTTTCGAAATTTGGTTTGGAAATCTCAAGGAGCCACCTGGCATCGCAAATGGCCCGATATGGCTGAAAAGTCCCATCGTGTAGAGTGTGCGACGGAAGTGCCCTAGAACGTTGTCTTCAATGGCAACTGGTATCGATAGCAACAGTTGCAGTTGGTGCAGGACGCCGTGCGGCAGCAGGGAAGTTGGCTGCAGCTGATGGTGCGGCATTCTTAAGTTTTACGTGTTGCACGTGCACCAAACGGGGGCAGTCAAGGAAGCCAAAATGCAAAGATTCCTTGCTAAATCTGATACTAAAACTGCGACGTGCGTCCTGGGTGCGTTGTTTTTATTTTTTCCCATGACTTTCAGCAGCGCGTAAAACTAAAGAAAAACTGTCAGCCCGTAAAAGCGGAGTGGGTGGGGCAGATGGTTAGTGGAATATGTGGCGGGGCGGTACTTTAAGCTGCGGCATCCAAGAGTAACGTAGTACGCACCGCGGTATTCAGGGCTGCTGAGTAGATGCAGACGCATTCCCTTCTGCGTTTGATTGCGATTGTGGGCCAATACGGTACTTTTAGTGGCAGAGTGCAGGATATGCATGCCACATTTTTGGAGGACCAGTTAGATCACAGGCACATTATGATCGCCCACGATCCTATGCCTTCACGCTGTAACATCTTTTCATGACCACTTACTTATGCACGTAAAATCCTGCCGCTGGGCACGTTCTGGGGACTCAATTCCAGCACTTGAGCCCCGAGTTGCAGGTCAAGTGCCCGGGACATTACAAAGCGATTGACCGGAAGAGGACACGGCACGCACGCAACACACTTGCGGCGGCCTGAGATGGCAAAGTTTGTCGATGAGCAGCAGGCTTCAAGTTGCAGCCATCTAGGAGGAGGAAGGTCCTTCGCCAGATGGGGTTTTGAAGCGTCAAGCAAACACTCCGCCGGGCGACTGTTGTTGCAAGTGGCAAGTTGAGTTGCGAAATGCTCCTCGGGTCCGAGGAGTCGTTGCGAGATGCGACAGCACGGGTCTTAAAGCGTAAGATGCCCCTCTTGTGTTCGGTATATTCTTGCGCCATGCCGTTCTGCAGTGAATGCGCTTAAATTATGCGGCATTCATAATGCAACAGAGTCGAGGATGCACCGTATTCTTTGACATATTCCCTTCAGAAACTGTTGCTAAAACTTGGCAACAAGCCGGGGCAGGGGTCTTAAATTTGATGCACATTCACACACACATCGCATACACACTCCCATCTGGATGACTGCTCCTGGGACCCGCTTAAGCCCAAGTTAATGCCAAGGCTTCAGGCCCATTATTTCACCGAATTTTCCGCTGCGCACTGAAGTGCTAGTGGCTGCTGCTTCCATCTCCGGCTCTTCAGGCGTGGCATCTCAGCCAAAAGAGCTTTTTTTGGTTTTTTCATATTCTATTTTATTTAAGAACTTTTTCAGGGTAATGGCAAAGTCAAAAAAATGTATTTAAAGTTCAAAGTTTGCCCCTTTTATTTTATTTTACTGCTCCTTGGTGTACTCGCTCCACATTGATATTAAAGCTCGGCCCATCGACGTATACCATAAAAATTGCAGCGGAGCCATTAGGGTGTTAGAAATTGTGGCTGCCAAAGAGTTCAACGATGCGATACTTGTTTTAAAATAAACATAGTTTGATGACAAATAAGTGCACTATTCTTGCTCAGCTGTTCATGTGTTTATGTGTCGTCGTATCGAGATGGATATGCATTGTTGCAATGAAAACCTAATCTATTTTTGATGAATCGCAATTGTAAATTTCAACAATTGCTGCGAACCTTACGCTTCAAAGAGCTTCGTTGAATTATTGTACACAAAATATACATGACCATGTTCGTGAACGAGCGATGTCCCATGCACTGCAATTTGTGACAGGCTACATTTTCTTTTAAAAGGCCAATATCCTGAATCCTCGCTGGTTTCGCACTGACTAAAAAGAGTGTCTCTTCCGGTGGCTACCAGTAAGTTGACTCGTTGTCCTTCCCCAAGTTAAAAATAAGTTTTGTGGGTTGTTCACCGAATCGGCTACTGAATGCAATTGAAAAGCTCGGCACTATGTGCGCCTACCCTCATTGTTGTCTGTTGTTGGGATATATGTTATGAGGTCGCTACTGATTCAGATGTCGAACTGATTTCGTAAAACTGATTTCAGAAAAACGGTCGAGTGGCAGATGGAAAATTGTCATCAATAATGCAAATTGTTGTACTATTTTCGTATAATTGCCATTGCAAAGTGAAACCAAATAATAAAGACTGATTTTAGGGTTCAATCGAACATTGCTTTAAAACCTAGCAGCCTACACACGAATCTTACCGCCATGCTTTTTGAAAATAGTTAGCCTTTCTGCTCGAGTGCCTCCTTCACTTCATTAAATCTAACGCACTTAAGTAATGTCGAAAACGTTCCGTATGTTTTGGATGTTGGCTAAATTAAAAGAAAATAATATTAGTGCCCACATATTTTTCCCAGTATCGATATCGATGGAAGTGCACTGCATAAATCATGAAGTTTGTGAACGTATCATATGTGATGCGAGAGGCGGGAGGGGAAGAAATGTCCTATGAGCTGAGCCAATTGCGTGGAAATTATGAATGCTTCTGAAAAGGGCAACCCATAGGACGAAGTAAACTCAAAACCAATAAATTTGGCGTAGGGTACCCATTTAGAAGCTCGAACAAGTGCATTTCACCAGGTTCACTTACCGAAGCGATCTGGGCATATCAGAGACATGTAAATGAAATGGATGTAAATACGTTTGCGGAATATCACCAACCGCCTTTTTTAACTAGACTTATACATTTGTATGGTGCGGAACGGGTGTTAAATTGACGAGGACCTCATCTGCAGCAATATATCTGAGTTGCCTAAAATGGCAAATTGTCAATTTCCCGCAGGACAGCAGAATGATATAGGTATTATATATCATATATTTATATATTACATGTTGTGCATTATGCCAGTATGCCACAACCAAACTTTTTAAAAACGTAACTTTTTTCGATTTTTATACCCGTTACTTATAGAGTAAAAGGGTGCACTAAATTCGTTGAAAAGTATGTAACATGTAGAAGGCATCGTTTTCGACCATATGTAGTATATATTTATTTTATTTTATTTTAACAAATTAAATTTAGAACTAAATTCTAAACCTAATATAAACATAACGAGTGCTAGCTGCTTAGACCTTCGACTCAATATAGTATATATATTTCGTCTGTCCGTATGAACGCCTCGGTCTCAGAAACTATTAAAGCTAGAAAGTTAAGATTAAGTTAAGTTAATATACAGATTCCAAAAATGTAGGCGCACCCAAGTTTATTTGCATCCACGCCCACTCTAACACCCACAAACCGCCCAAGTCGGCCACGCCCACACCTTTGAAAAAGTTAAGACTTTTTATCGCCGTTACTCGTAGAGTAAAAGGGTATACTAGATTCGTTGAAGAGTGGTTAACAGGCAGAAGGAAGGCTATTGATGCTGATCAATAGCGTGGCGTGGCAGACTTGGGCGGTTTGTGGGTGTTAGAGTGGGCGTGGATACAAATAAACTTGGGTGCGATCTGGTCGATCTGGCCATATCCGTCTGGCTGTCCGTATAAACATCGAGATCTCAGGAACTATAAAAGCTAGAAAGTTGAGACTAAGCATGCAGACTCCAGAGACATAGATACAGCGCAACCCATGATGTCACTCCCACTCTGACGCCCACAAACCGCCAAAAACTGTCAGTGTTTAAATTTACATACATGTGTACGAACACATTCCCATGCTTTCGGGATATGTTCAAATATAGTAATACATACTTTCAGGTGGGGAAAAGCTTGAAATACCCCAAATTTATTATATGGCCTTTTTCAAATTTTGATCGATATTCCAGAAAATGTGAAAATTTCTCGTGCTCACTTCCACTAGTTGAGTAACGGTTATTTGATTGAAGCTGCACTCAACTATAGCGTTCTCCCTTCTTTATCTTGCAAATTTTTATCGGTGTTCCAAAATAATTTTCCTATGTCCACTCTAGCCTCCACATATTGAAAATCCCTGTGGAACCGAGTGACAGTGGCAGTGAGTATTAATGCAGTCTATCGAAACACTCAAAACATTACATTCTGAAGTCGTCAGAGAGTACTGAGTAATATGTACATACATATATGCAAGCCCCGCTGGGTTTTCGATCGTATGCAATCTCAAGAAACAGTTGCTGTGTTTTTCTTCATCTCCCTCGCACTTTTTTAGCTGAGTAACGGGTATCTAATAGTCGAGGTATTATGTCTCAATACGTCGAAAACATCCAACTTAGTAATTTCTATTGACTTGTTGAATTGCATGTTATATGTTAAAGATTTTAAATACAAAATATTAGTGTTACACGAAAGTATTCTGTTTTTGTTAGGTCCGTCCTAGAACGTTTAGTATAAGTGCGACTTTGGACTTTTGTTACTTGTGCTAGAGTGCTAGAGAAAGTTTTCATCCACTGACAGCTGTTGAATAAATGAAGCCCAGTTTCGCGGCAAATCGGCAAGAGCAATACTAAAGAAGATTCCGCGACATTTTGAATTGTAAATTGTGGGCGTCAAGTGTCTGCGAAATTAGAGGTGCCCAAACGAATGAGCGGATGGAAGCATAGCCGGGTAAATAAATGATGCCTGCTGGCGCGACTGTCAAATGTAGCAAACAACTTTCGGAGCTCCTTCACCATATGTGACACAATGGCGACACAATGGCGCCACCTGGCACAACACGGTCGCCCTATCTCCTCTGAAGCTTTCCCAGAGATCGCACTCTTCTTTCATTTACTCACTAAAAATGTAAAATCTCTCAAAATTTCCGTCGCTGCTGCAACTGCAATGCAATTTGCACTTGAATACGAAATGTTGCGTGGGTCTTCCCGGCTATAAAAAGGAAATGAAAACATAAACCTGAATCGGAAACATATCTATCGGGCGTGCTTGGAGTTCTATCGTGGGGCGAGTTTCGGGGCTTGCCGAACAATGCGAAAATGCAAAAGCTCTGGTGGCCTCACTTGCACACATGCTCTATCGCAACTGCGCATATTAATTGAAAATTTCTCTCACCATACAGATTCTCTAGTGAATTTTGAACACTTCCAATTGCTCTCGCTGCCTCCTTGGGCCTAAAGCCGGATAAAGGCTGAGTGGAAACCTCGATTGGTTTAATGGCTTAATACTTAAGCCAAATGGAATTGCTAATAAAAATTAAAGAAGAAGAACGGTTACTCAGTGGTAAAATAATGGCATCGTTGCATACTTCATCTTTGTAAGCAAACTTCAATTAAAACATATTTCCCCGACTATCAGATACCCGATACTTAGCTACTCAGTCCTTCCGAATTAACGTCGAGATCTTAGGAACTGTAAAAACTAGAAAGTTGATTTAGCATGCAGACTCCAGAAACATACCGCAGCGCAAGTTTGTTGACTCATGTTGCCCCCTAAAACGCCCACAAGCCACCCCCACCTTAAAACCCATAAGCCGCCCAAAACTGCCACGCCCCCACTTTGGATATTTTTTACCAATTTTGTTTGATTTTTAAAAATCTCTCGATTTGGGAAAAAAAACTTTTTGCTACGCCCACCCTAACGCCCACAAAGCGCCAAAAACTGTCAGTGCTGAAGTCTCTCCTTGGCACTTCTAATATCTAAGTAACGGGTATAAAATAGTCGGGAAACTCGACTATAACGTTCTCTCTTGTTTTTGTATACGTTACTTGTAGACTAAAAACGTAAAGTTAAAGGACAAAGCTAAACTAATTATATTGCTTTTTGTCTGAGTTATACCTGAATGCATCGTTTCCTAATTACTTTTCTCCCACAAAAAGCCCATACACTAAAAGGGTTAACCTTCCCGTTTTCACGTTGTTTTCCTAACTTTTGGGCGAAACTTTTAAATGTTCACACGCAGAGGAGCTGCTAATAGGAGTCACACCCCCGTTCCGCGCACTTCCAGACCGGCGGGCACAGCAGCACCTGTACACCCTCTAATAATTTTAACAGTTGTCATTATTATGGTAAGAGTGGATCTCAATGTGACTGTCGCCACCAAGACTGTCGCTTTTTATACCCGTTACTCGTAGAGTAAAAGGGTATACTAGATTCGTTGAAAAGTATGTACTACAGAGGCTAGAGGCTAGATTGAGGTAAGGCATACACTTTCCAATGTTTCCAAAAATGTTTTGATATTTTTTCAATTTTTTAAGTCTTTTAATTTTTTGTAGATTTGCCAAAAATCTCTTTGCTACGCCCACTCTAACGCCCACAAACCGCCAAAAAACGGTCAATTTTGAATTTTCTGCACTTCCACTAGCTGAGTAACGGGTATCTGATAGTCGGGTAACCCGACTACAGCATTCTCTCTGGTTTTTATTGAATTGGGGATCACGGTTAGGAGGTAGTCCGCATAGTCGGTCGGTGACCTAAGGTTGGGCCACCCGAAAATTACAAGGCATTACAAGCTGCAACTATAAAACCACCAATAAGCAATGCGATGTCAATTCACTAAGCAAGGGAGCACCACACTCGCATCCCGTCGTACGGCACCCACAATTCCGGTTCTTCCGGTAAATTCCAAAGAAGGTGGTAGTCGCGTTCGGTGGGTTCCCAACAGCTCTTCGCAGGACTCAAATTTTTCATTTCGCAATCTGCTAGTGCTAACCACGTGTTTTAAGCCAATTTACCTGACGAATCAGTATAAACCACGTCAAAGCATTTGCCACGTTGTGGGCTGCAAATTTCCTTTTTATTTTGCTGCGATTAGCTTGAATTCCGCCGTGTCTCGCACAGCGCCTCCTAAGACAGTCCAGTCGTAGAATTCGTCGATATAAAAACAGCTTTTGCAGTTACATAGCAGGTTTACTCCTTTCCGCGCGATAAATCCAATCAAAGGGGAACAGCATCCAAGTCCGCCATTCCCAATGGGCACAGGAACGGACTGCGATTCCCACTCAAAAGGAAGCACTCAACATCCGTCCATCTCACAGCCGGCAGAAGGCACTTGCTGTGATAAGTAATCCCCGACTAACGTGCTAAAATGTGTAATTTAATTTAAAGCACGAATCTCGTTTCCCCGAGCATTTGCCGCTCGTGATGGCCTTAAAGTTTACGCTGAGGGAAAAAGGAGCAGCAGAGATTGGCATTTACCCGGTCGAAAAGTTTATCAAAGTGTTCTACTGACCACTACCATAAGCAAAGCAGGCAAGAAGACAAGTAGAAAAAATCAGCATTGACAACTGGGAGGCGGCAAGTTTCAAAAGTTTCGAGGGCCCAGCTCAACTTTGGTGGCCATATGTCAATTTGCTGTTACAACTCGTACAGTGGGACGCTGACTAGCAACCACCACCACGTTGAAAGTTTGCAAGCTTGTGGATTCCCGACTCAATTTTAAAGATGCCTCTGATTTCTTTATCTGCCGTCAACAGCGAGTAGTGTGTCTAGTGTGTCTTTCTAAAGAACTCATTCCCTTACCGGCCAGAGTACTCTTTGCTAATATATTTCATATAGGTGAAGAAAGGCCGATTGTGAGTTCTAAACGACCCTGACCATTGACCCAAGGCCCTTGCGGGACACGCAAGTGTTTTTATTCCATTAACAGAATAGGTCAGGGAAGGGGTATCATCAACATAGAAAGTCAATTTAATGCTGACAACTTAATGACTGGTGCGCAAATAGAGCCATGTTTGTCTGTGCGCTTGGTTGATTTTTCGATTTGAAAATTCTTGGGGAAGTCCTTCTGGGCGCATTAAATTTAGAATTTATGGTTGCCAACGCAAAAATGTTTCGGGTGTAAAGTTTCCGGCAGAAAAGATCAGACTGAGAAAAGCTGGATTTAATTCTTCATAGTTCATTGCAAGGCCACAACGGTTTAATAAATCCTACGCAGGAAAAGCGGAGTGCGCGTCCTTGCCATTCATGATTATTTCTATAATTTATAGCAAAGGGATGCAGCAACTACAAACTTTTGCGGTGGCCATATATCTTCTTCCACTAAAGCTTTATTTTATTTTCAGTGTTATTATCCGATTACAACGCGTAAACGGCATAAAGTGGTAAAGTGCTTAATATTGGTAATGCACAAACCACTTAGATCCTGGCTCGTTCTCTGGTAACTGCAGAAGTAATTTTTCGAACAGAACTTTTCAGGAAACACAGGTAACTTACACATTTATGGCATTACTATGATGGCAATAATGCCAATTTCATCGACCAAAATGATGATAAAAATGGCAATTAAAAGCAAACTCAATATCCCACACCTGCCTACACGTGCAGACACGACGTATGCGTAATTTATCATATTTTAACAACCATTTTTATTTGCATTTTCCACCATGGCAAGCACTTTTACCCTACTTTAAATTCGATTTATAACAATTTGCGGTAAATAAACTTGCTTCATAAATTGCATCCGTTTCGATGGGCGTGGCGTGATAGAGACCTTTATTTGGCAGGCATTTTAACGTAGATTTATTAAAGTGCAATGCATTATGCACCATTTTATTGCTTGAGAATCATCGACCCTTCTGGCTCATAATTAATGCATAACGATTGCAAAGGCTGCTTGCAATGAAAGTCATCCGCTTGTCAGTAATGCTTTTGGCTTGTATATACTATTTTACATGGTCATTTAACCGTAGGCGATTTAATACGATAATGACAATACTTCAGGAAAGACGGTGGCTTGCATATCGGAGGGTGACTTTCATTCCCAGTAAAATAGAATAGCCCAGTCCGAAGCAAAAGCTTTGGTCAAACTGATTTACATATATTAACGGATCGGTTAATGCATTTGTCTTTAATAATTATGAAAATTAATCTGCGTTTTATTTTTATACCACGTATTAGTTGGTAATACTCAGATTTCCCTTTAAATTATGCCAATAGCAAATTAGAAAAGTCACGTGTTTCGTTCACCTATAAACTAATTCATGCTGGTTAGCCAACAAAACTTCCGAATTTTATTTCTGTTAACTGTCGGTTGTTCCTAAATTAGACTCAAGTCAATGGAGCAAAGAGGGACAATAGATAAGCAAATAGAAAACGATTAGTCAATTCAAATGTTGTTCGAACAAGCCACAGCAGAATACAAACGCATCCTTATATAGTAGACAAACCGAACAAAGCCAAGACAAGGAGGAAAACGTTACGACCAAGAAGCAAAGCAGCAAATCTTCTTTGGTAGCACGGCAAAGGCGAGCCAAGTCGCATCCATGAAACATACATACTAAGCGCAGGGAACTTGAAAAACTGAGATCGGGGTAAATGTAGTTCATCGTCCCTTCCTCCAACCACACTTCACTTAATTAGATTGCGCTCTGGGTGCATGTTTACTTTGGCGGGTTGTAACAAAAAATCTCGAGAATGACTAGGGACCGTGAAAAAAGTGGGGGACAAATGAGGCAACAGAACGCCCAGTAAAAGGAAAGGAGAACAGGGAGAAAACATATAAAGCAAAGCACATAAGCCAAAGCTATCGTCGTTGGGAAGAGTGTGGTTTATTTCAATTCAAGGTCTTCGGTTCCGACTTCGTTTACCTTTTTCTCTAGCAACAATAATAACGCGTGCAAATTGATTCCCCGAGGTAAGCTTCTTGTCGTCGTGGCTGACAACTTTCTTTAGTGAGTGGCAAAAGGACTTACTTTGGATGGATGTTGCGTGGCAGGGATATATGGGCAAACAGCTCATGTGCAGGTGAAGTCCACCCCGAGGACTTTGGAAATCAAATTTTGCTATGGCTAGGAAACTAGTTCGCTGCGACAGGGGCACAGGCTGCTTTTTTTCTAAGAAGCTTCTCCCAATTTTGAAGTACGAAAACAGCAGTCGGCACATGTTGCCAGCCAGTTCCTGCTCAACATTCTGGTCTTGCCTTCTGTTTTTGTCGCTGCAGTTGGTCCCCGCGGGCAATTTGCCTTGATTATGACAGTCGGGTTTACATGTCAAAAACAACAACAATACCAGCCGCAACAGCAATTTCGGCCAGAAGGAGTGAGCTCTTGATTTTGTGGGTTGGTCAATGGTATACATTGCCAGCTCTCCCACAAGGACACGCTACATTCGACACTACACATGTTTATAAATCTTGGGATGAAACCCGTCCTCGCAAGCTAACCTAATGGCGGCTGCTTCGGCTAACAATTCCCCATACACACGCCGATCTAGGCTCCCATTTCGTCCCAATTCCTTTTACATGAGAGTGCGCCTTCTTGGCATGTTCTCTTGTAATTACTTGCTAGATTCCTCAGATGGCTAAGGGTGGTCCTTCATGCTTTGCGACCTGCCTCCGATTCTTGAGTGATAAGTTGTAGTTGCAGTTGTCCGTTGTCTGTTGTCTGCGGGCTGCTCTGAACATGACAGCTTTTCCTCGAGGGGAGAGTCCTTCACTTACATCTAACAACGCGCCCCCTCCCTAGCTTCCTTGTTGCCAACTAAAACCACTTCACCATACCCACTCAGTTTGACTTTTGCGTCGTCGTCAGCACCGCGGTGGCGTTGGCTTCCAGTCTTTGTTTTGGTGGTCCAAATGTAGCCCCAAATTGTTAATTAAATTTTTGTAGTCCTATACTCTAAAGGGCGTGTGTAAGCCCCAACGGCTTAGGTAGTCCGTAATTTGGCTGCACATCGTTTTAAAATAATTATGTTTTTTGAACAAACAAACCAGTTTTCGAAAAACCGCTTAAAGCCGCTAATTTTATCAGAGTCTTTAATATGTACCATAATTCTTAGTTTTTAATGAAATAACCTAACATAAAGTACTTTTTTATAGGAAAGAAGCTTACAAATCGTTTATGAAAAGTAATTATTCATTTAAAAAACTTATTTTTATAAAATTAAAGTTTTTTGAAGAACAAAAATAGATCTGTTTTCATTTTTAGCAATGCTAACCCGACTGTCACACGAAACAAAGCGACAAAAACAGAAGGAAGGACCAGAATGTTGAGCAGGAACTGGGTGGCAACATGTGCCGACTGCTGTTTTCGTACTTTTAAATTGGGAAAAGCTTCTAGGAAAAAATCTTCCTGTTCCGCTCAACCACTATAGCTAGCTATAATTTAAACTTAAGTTCAGGAGCACGTGAGCTGTATGCCATTTTTAATTAAATAATAATAATAAATTCTAAGCACACCAAAAGAAATTTAACTGTGATAATACGTTTGTAACGAGTAACACACCATTCCAAAAGTAACTAACTTAGGCTTATTTTTTTCTATTTTAATAGAAAATCGAATTCGTTTAAGCAAGGATAGTTAATTGTTATTTTAAAGTTCTTTTAAAAATTTCTAAGCCCATTTTTTTACTAAAGCTCGCAGCTTCAATATGTGTTATTTTTAATTTTGTCATTAAAATACTTTTTAAGAATGTAATCCCGACCGGAATTTACCGTAGTCCCTATATTGTCAGCAGATCGACTCGGCAATTGATCCTGATCAAGAATATATGGGTAATTCTCTGATGTCGCACGCGACATTTGTACGCATTCAAACTAAAAAAAACATATACCATGACTTAATTTTACTTTTAAATAATTTAAAACTTATAGCTCTTGGTTTGCACTATAATTGGTGTTAAGGTCGATTTCGGACAATAGTTCGTTTTAAAGATAATTACAAAAATTACAAGCACTGAATTCAGCGAAACTTGATGAAAGATTTTAATGCAATTAATTTTAATGTATTATACAAATAGTTGAAGAAGTCAAAAATAATTTTTTAATGAATATGCTGTTCTAGCAGCTTTCGTCTGTTGTCCATTGCAACCAAACCAATGCATCTGACTTATACCAGGTATGGTTTGCACATCCTTCCATTTTTAATCGAACTTATTATACATCACATATTATCAATTTGTGCAGATGATATAAAATAAAATTTAATTCCATTTATGTTGTTGAGAATGCATTAGGTAACACAATAATTTTTGATTTTGTTATTTGCCACAATTTTCTTTTAACTGCGGCTCCAACTCCGTCAACAGCTCCCTTTCCGAGAGATCTGGGACACAAGACTGGATGATCACTGGACAAGAACTTTAGGCGCACTGATAATAAATTTTATTTTTCGATGTCGCACGCGACATTAATATAAACTGATAAGCCCATGAGAAATTAGCCGTAATTAGCTATCGCATCGTTTCTTTCATATTTTGTATATATTCATTAACTATATACTCACATAGATGTAAACTAGGGAATAGCAATTCATAGGGACTCCCTTTAAGAAAAAGAATCAAATCAAAACGTTCCCTATAAATATATTAAAAAGAACTTTTGCAGTTCTTCGGCTTTGCATGGAAATATTTCAAAATGTTTTACGATTAAATGTCAAAAACGCTTATATTACTTATATTTACTTTATTTTTTATATATATACGTGAAAAAACCCCACTTTTATAGACTTTGAATTTTTTGGCATCGGTTGTACTTTCTGGAGAATTGTCCATATATCGATCAAGTCAATCCATGTCGGGCTTTTGTCTCTCCGTCGTGCAGAATGTAATGACGTCTACGCAGCAATTTTGTTTCAAACTATAAAGTCTATCTGGTGTCCCAATGCCTAAAGTATTTGTTTCGAAGGTATTTTATTTAAGAATGGGAAAAACGGTTCTTTATTTAATATAGCCAGTCAGGTGCCAAAGTTCTTCAAATCGAATTGAAAATATATTAGCAATTAATGTCACCTTGTGTACAATTAAACAGGTATTTTCCTGCTTGCTTAAGCACACTTTGCCACGCAATCGAAGAGCTACCTGGTGTTGGATATACAAGCTGGACTACGATATATTCCATATATTCCTCCCTAATACAATTAACTTATCGATCTCTCTCTGATCTAACGGGCCGAAGCGTTTAAATTACTGGGAATCTTTTATAAGTAATTTTAACAATAAACAAAAAATTAACATAAACAAGAGAGAACGCTATAGTCGAGTTCCCCGACTATCTGATACCCGTTACTCAGCTATTCAAAGTGCGAAGGAGAGTCTTCAACACTGGCAGTTTTTGGCGGTTTGTGGGCGTTAGAGTGGGCGTGGCAACATGAATCGACAAACTTGCTGGAGTCTGTATGCTTAATCTCAACTTTCTAGCTTTTGTAGTTCCTGAGATCTCGACGTTCATACGGACAGACGGACATGGCCAGATCGAGTGATTCTCATCCTGATTCTGATATATGGTCGGAAGCGCTTCCTTCTGCCTGTTACATACTTTTCAACGAATCTAGTATGCCCTTTTATTCTACGAGTAACGGTTATAATAAATTAAGGTTATATCCATCCGTGTAACCATAGTGGTGACCCCCACGTGATCGCGATATATTTTTGATAAATTCAAAATATGCGAAATTCACACACTCACAAATATTTAAGCGACGCTACCACTACCTCAATTTATGTCCGGAAAACCGCGCTACAATTTGCGATCTCTGGTTTCGAAGAAGCTTATCTTCAGGAGCGACGAATCCGAAATCATGCCCGATGGAAAGGAACAACTGCTGGACAGGATCAAAGAGCTTTAATCTCAAGATGACACGCTACAAGTCAACTCAGCTGCAGGACCACCGGTGACCACTGGACAAACGACGCCGACAACAGGCCGCACGTAGAACAAACGATTGAGCTGCAAGATCCAAACTCTCAACAATTATTTATAGTAAATCGCAGCAATTTGCCGATCAACAAGCAGATCTTTGCTATAATCATCACCGTTTTGATAACGAAGCGCAGGTATCCGTACTCCCATTTGCACCTTGTAAACTAATGCCGCGAAGATCTTACTCAGTATAAATCTTTATCAGAAGTTCGTCTTCACATTATCGATCGCAACTTCCATCATAGATTCCTCATCCACTCAAGCTCTGTGGTCTTTGTTATTCCATGCTAACGATCGGGATAGAACACCAAACAATTCGATCTGATATTGTATGCAGGAAATGGAAAAGACATCCATACCTAGCGAAACGTGCTGCTAGTTGGCGTAAACTTTGGACTCAGACGATGTCTTCTCTGGCCATTTATCGTGGATGACACCGAAGTATCAATCACTGCCGCAGATTTGTTGTCCCATTTTTATTTCCCAGTCGACATCAAGGAACTAAAACTCTTCGTTGCCCCAAAAGTTATACCGCCCACAGCTTGTTACTCGAACCCAAAACATCACTCTGTGTCCACCATTAAAGGTATACACAAACTCCAAACCATTTTACAAGAATTTGTATACCTTATACCAGCAAAAAAGACAAGTAATCGACACAATGTACACCACTACATTATCTGGTGACAAACTTTTAACGGCAAAAGCAGAAATCAAAAAAATATTTTCTCTTCTGGTATACCAATGCCTGAATGTAATATTCCTGAAACCACTGTTTGTACATAAATTGGCCTCATTAAGGGTCTCTACATGTTTTTTTTCTGAAGAATACCACACAGACCTTCCAAAGGTTTATTGTCAATATATTTCGCGGCATTGATTTGGTTTACTGTTATATTGATGATATCCTTATTAGGAGGAACAAAATAACCGTCTTAAAGGTTCTTTGCAAGAATTGACTTTGCATGAACAAAAGCAAGTGCCAGCTGGATCAAGACGAGGTAAATTTTCGTAATTAAACCCGTTACTCGTAGAGTAAAAGGGTATACTAGATTCGTTAAAAAGTATGTAACAGGCAGAAGGAAGCGTTTCCGACCATATAAAGTATATATATTCTTGATCAGGATCAATAGCCGAGTCGATCTGACCATGTCCGTCTGTCCGTCCGTCTGTCTGTCCGTCTGTCTGTCCGTCCGTATGAACGTCGAGATCTCAGGAACTATTAAAGGTAGAAAGTTTAGAATAAGCATACTGACTCCAGAGACATAGACGCAGCAAGTTTGTCGATTCATGTTGCCACGCCCCCTCTAACGCCCACAAACCGCCCATAACTGCCACGGCCACACTTTTGAAAAATGTTTCAATATTTTTTCATTTTTGTATTAGTCTTGTACATTTTTATCGATTTGCTAAAAAACTTTTTGCCACGCCCACTCTAACGCCCACAAACCGTCAAAAACTGTCAGTGATGAAGACTCTTCTTCACACTTCCACTAGCTGAGTAACGGGTATCAGATAGTCGGGGAACTCGACTATAGCGTTCTCTCTTGTTTTGTCATTTACAAGCACGGAATAAAACCTCCCAGTCAGCAGGTGGTGCCCATACAACACTATTCACGGGTTTCCGACTTCGCTGATTGTGACACTATATACATATGTATAACTGAATATAAAAGTAAACGAAAACAATGGCGCGGAATGGACACATACTCTCTATTTATGAAGCCATTAAGCATTTCAAAAACTGTCCCAAGGTTCGAGCATTTAGTATAAAAACGGATCATAAGCCGCTCGTGTATGCTTATAGACAACGGCCTAAAAAAGCGTCACCAAGGCAACTTCATCATCTTGGATACTTTACGTAGCTTACGACCAAAATCATGCATGTCAAAGGTTCTGATAATGTAGTCGCGGATGTATTTTCCAGACTATGTGCTGTCACCATGCCAACGTCTGTCAGTTTAAAGAAACTCGAGGAAGCATAGGCATCTGATTCCGAGCTTTCACATCTACTGCAAGGAACTACTTCGTTCAAAACTACAACGTTCGTCCGTATGTACCCAATTCTCTTCGCAAACAAATTTTCTTTTTCGTCCACAACCTTTCACCATTGAATGGAGCAGGACCTGCCTTCCATGTCACCGTGTCAAAATGAGCCTGCATATCTCTTTTCTTCATCATCTTTCTTCATCTAAATCCAAATAAAGCTCACAGTTCCCAACGACAGCTTCAACCACGTTCATCTCGTAATAGTCATGCCATTCCATCAAAATTTTTGATGTTGCCTCATTATGATAGACAGATTTTATCACGGGTCTGAGGCTATTCCTCTCACAAAATTACAGCGGAAACAGTGGCTACAGCTTTTGGTGACAATGGGTTATACGTTTTGTAGCACCTTAAACAACTACAACAGATCAAGGCACCCAGTTTGAATCTGCGCTATTGAAGGAGCTTGCTGAACTTATGGGCAGTGACCATATCCATACGACCGCTTATCATCCTCAATAAAATGGAATGGTCCCAAAATTGCACAAAGTATTTAAAGTTGTGATGATGGGTCACCCACACACTCATTAGCCACACTTTCGACTGTAGAGATGTTAAGCGGAACAACTATACGATTGTGAAATTAATTTTTTGAAAAGATTGATATGTACATAGATCCTGTCGTATTTTTAGGTCATTTTCGTAACCAGATGCACAAAAAATAGAGAACGCTATAGTCTAGTTACCCGACTGTCTGATATCCGTGACTCACCTAGTGGAAGTGAGGGGGAGAAATTTTCACAGTGGAAAAAAGATTTTTGGCAAGTCAAGAGAAATTTATTTAAAATAACAAAATTGTGAAAAAATAGAAAAATATTTTTCAAAAGTGTGGGCGTGGCAGTTTTGGGCGGTTTGTGGGCGTTAGGGTGGGCGTGGCAAAAAATGTTTCTACAAATCGATTCAAATTTACAAAACCAATAAAAATATGGTCGTAACAGTTGTGGGCGGTTTATAGGCGTTAGAGTGGGCGTCGCATAAAGTTTTTCTGCAAATCGATGGATATGTACAAGACTAACCAAAAAATGAAAAATATATAAACATTTTTCTGTATGCTCAATCTCAACATCCTAGCTTTTATAATTCCTGAGATTGCGACGTTCATACGGACAGACGGACATGGCCAGATCGACTTGGCTTTTGATCCTGATCAAGAATATATATACACTATATGGTCGGAAACGCTTCCTTCTGCCGGTTACATACTTTTTTACTCTACGAGTAACGGGTATAATTACCCTTTTAGAGCAAGAATGGACCTTAGACCGCGATCACAGATTTAGGAACATGCATCCAGTGGTAAATGATGTTATTACAGATATTAGTAATATACCCCATAATAGTAGAATGAAAGGATATACTCGAGTGAAAGGGTATACTAGATTCGTTGAAAAGTATGTAACAGGCAGAAGGAAGAGAAGGAGAGACTTCAACACTGACAGTTTTTGGCGGTTTATGGGCGTTAGGCGTAGCAAAAAGTTGTTTGGCAAATCGATAGAAATTTACAAAACTAACCAAAATGTGAAAAAATATCAGAACATTTTTCAAAAGTGTGGTGGCGGCAGTTTAAAGCGGTTTGTGGGCGTTAGGGTGGGCGTGGAACAAACTATTTTTACAAATCGATAAAAATGTACAAGACTATAAAAAATGAAAGAAATGTCAAAACCTTTTTCTAAAATGTGGGCGTGGTAGCTTTGTGCGGTTTGTGGGTGTGGCAACATGGGTCAACAAACTTGTCCTGCGTCTATGTCTCTGGAGTTTGCATGCTCAACTTTCTAGCTTTTATAGTTCCTGAGATCTCGACGTTCATACGGATGGACAGACAGACGGACGGACGGACATCGCCAGACCGACTCGGCTTTTGATCCTGATCAAGAATATATATACATACATCCTTCTGCATGCTTACTCCACGAGTAACGGGTATAAATACGGCCAACTCCAACTGCGTACCAAAAACCACCGTACCATCAAACACAAAATGTTTGGACATTTCTCCAATGTTTTCGTCGGGACCGATATCGCCATTGGAGCCATCCTACTGTGTCCCGTGTGAAGACGTAAATCGCAACAATGAAGGTATTCACTTCAAACATCAATGGGAAGAAAAAAGGAGTCCCCGTTTATGGTTCGAAATGAAGCCCAAATGTATGCTGGACCTGAGTTTATGTCTTAGCCACGGACATATCAGAAGAGATAAGATAAGTTTAACACACCGTGACTTCTGTGGCGGCCCAGTGTTGGATATTCAAGCTGGACTACGATATATTCCCAAGCGTTAACATTTCTGTGAACCTTTTAGAAGTAATTAACGTAACTAAATATACATTATAATACAGTTGTTTTACTACTTCTACCTCCAACTCCCTCGCACGACCTTGACTTGCTTTGATATTGATGAGGTGAGTAACAACTAACTGGAAGAGCACGCGACTACAGGGCCCCTTCTTGCACTGCTGATACTGCCTCGTCGTTAATGAAGACTTCATAGGTTTTTATACCCGTTACTCGTAGAGTAAAAGGGTATACTAGATTCGTTGAAAAGTATGTAACAAGCAGAAGGAAGCGTTTCCAACCATATAAAGTATATATATTCTTGATCAGGATCAGTAGCCGAGTCGATCTGGCCATGTCCGTCTGTCCGTCCGTCTGTCCGTATGAACGTCGAGATCTCAGGAACTACAAAAGCTAGAAAGTTGAGATTAAACATACGTACTCCAGAGACATAGACGCAGCGCAAGTTTGTTGATTCATGTTGCCACGCCCACTCTAACGCCCACAAACCGCATAAAACTGCCACGCCCACACTTTTGAAAAATGTTTTGATATTTTTTCATTTTTGTATTAGTCTTGTAAATTTCTATCGATTTGCCAAAAAACTTTTTGCCACGCCCACTCTAACGCCCTCAAACCGACAAAAATTGTCAGTGTTGAAGATTCTCCTTCGCACTTCCACTAGCTGAGTAACGGGTATCAGATAGTCGGGGAACTCGACTATAGCGTTCTCTCTTGTTTAAAGATATGCGGTTGTGTTGACCCCAAAAAACCGTAAAAAAGGAAACAGTCAAAAATAAAAAAGAAAGAGAAGCAGCACTCGAACAGATTGAAACTGAAAGGCACACACAGCTGAATATTACGACATTGGAATGGGGTTGGGTCAAAATTTAAATATTCTGCTGAACGGGCTGCAATAATAACAAAGTATTTAACGGCAACTGACTTTTCGCTCGAGCCCGATCAGCTCAATTCAGATTTCGATTCAGTCTCCACTTCCATATAGATTTGGTATTGACTTTGGGCTCGTTTTGCTTGAATTGGCAGGGGTCCAAACCGATTGTGTATTCTTTGTCCCCTTAGGAATTTTTTGTATCTAAGCAGCTGTTATTTGCGGCGTCTCAGTCGATTGGTTCATCAGAAAAAGTTGGTTAAAATTGATCTCAATTTGGTCTGGATTGCTTACCCATGCTGTTGACACTTCACGATCCCCCATCAGAAAACTCCGATCAGGGCGCTTGAAAGCGTTTATTCATTTTATGGCCGTTTTCGAGTCGACTTGGGTGGGGCTCTAAAAAATGCTCAATTTAGGGTTTGTTTTTGGTCTTATCGAATGGGTATAAAAACGGAGAAAATACAGTTACCATCGTTCATGTTGTTACAAACAAATGCTCATCCCCTGAAAGAGTCTCTCTTTTCTGACATTTTGACCTAAGTCAATATTTATCAGCTTTCTGCTTACAGCCAAAATATTATTTGCATTATTTAGCGATTACATTTTTTGATAAGTGACCCAAAGCGAAATGAAGGCCATTAACCATATCAAACAAGAGAGAACGCTATAGTCGAGTTCCCCGACTATCTGATACCCGTTACTCAGATGGTGAAAGTGCGCAGGAGAGTCTTCAACACTGACAGTTTTTGTCGGTTTGAGGGCGTTAGAATGGGCGTGGCAAAAAGTTTTTTGGCAAATCGATAGAAATTTACAAGACTAATACAAAAATGAAAAAATATCAAAACATTTTTCAAAAGTGTGGGCGTGGCAGTTTTATGCGGTTTGTGGGCGTTAGAGTGGGCGTGGCAACATGAATCAACAAACTTGCGCTGCATCTATGTCTCTGGAGTACGTATGTTTAATCTCAACTTTCTAGCTTTTGTAGTTCCTGAGATCTCGACGTTCATACGGACAGACGGACGGACAGACGGACATGGCCAGATCGACTCGGCTATTGATCCTGATCAAGAATATATATACTTTATATGGTCGGAAACGCTTCCTTCTGCCTGTTACATACTTTTCAACGAATCTAGTATACCCTTTTACTCTACGAGTAACGGGTATAAAAATACTTTTAAAAAAAGTGCAGGCAAACTTTTTTTGTCCGTTGCGTTTTGTCAAGTAAAACTGCATTTAGGTTACATGTTAAAACAAAAGTAAAACTAAAATCTAGCTATATTCGTTACTCCGCCTTCTGCCTGGACGTTTGTGCGTGTAAGCGTAGAGATTTCGCCTACCCGTCCTTTCCTCTGTCTATTGGGATGTGTTGGTATGCAGTTCCATTTTAGGCCTATTTAGTGAAACTTGATTTCAAAACGTTGCTACGTCCATTCTAAGGACCGTCAAACGCCCAAAGCTGTCATGCACACACTTTTGAAAAATGAAAATGTCCGTCTGTCTGTATGAACGCTGGGAAATCGATCACTGTGAAAGCTGGAAAATTAGTATAGAGCTTACAGACTCTAGTGACGTCTACGTATGTGTAAGTATGTAACAGAACGTTGCCACGCCCACAAACCAGCCAAAACTGCCACTCCCACACTTTTAAAACCTTCTTTTAATTTTTTATTCTATCGATTTTCTAAAGAAGTTTTCGCAACGGCCGCTCTACCGAGCACAAGGCGCTCTTTTTATATTTCTTCTTATAATTTTAAATATAAAGTAATATATGTATATGAATGTGTTGAAAAAAACCAATATTAATGTGATCAGAAAAGTTTTTTTTAATGGAATATTATACTACCTTACTCCAGTATTCCCAAGTGGTCTTTAGTACATAGACCACTGTATATAGACAATAGCTATACCTGTTACTAAAAACTTATACTAGATTCGTTGAAAAGTATGTAACAGGCAAAAGCGTTTTCGACCATATTGACTATACATATTCTTGATCAGGATCAATAGCCAAGTCAATCTGGACATGTCCGTCTGTCGGTCCTTCTGTCCGTCCGTATGAACGTCGAGATCTTAGGAACTATAAAAGCTAGAAAGATTAAGATTAAGAAGATTAGGCATGCAGACTCCAGAGACATAGAGGAAGTTTGTTGACCCATGTTGCCACGCCCACTCTACCGCCCACAAACCGCCCAAAACTGTCACGCCCACTCTTTTGAAAAATATTTTTCATTTTATTATTAGTGTTGTGAAATTTTATCGATTTGCGTCTCTAGAATCTGTAACCAGATGGATACGGCCGACTCGGAGTTATCCTGAGCATATCCTCCGCAAGGGTATAAAAGTATGGCGTGACAAAGAGGACTTTTATACCCGCTACTCGTAAAGTATATGAAGTATATATATTCTTAATCAAGATTAATACCAAGTCGTTTCGTCTGTCCGAATGAACGCATCTATCTCAGGAACTATCAAAGCTGTTTCAGAACGTTGCCACGCCCACTCAAACGTCCAAAAACCGCCCAAAACTGAAAATATTCTTGTTTTTATACCCGTTACTCGTAGAGAAAAAGGGAATACAAGATTAGTTTAAAAGTATGTATCAGAAGGTAGAAGGATTCGTTTCCGACCATATAAAGTACATATAAATTTTTGATCACATCCACACTTCGGAAAATTTTTTTTAATGCGTTTTCATTTTATAATTTTTTTTCAGTTTTATTCGAGAAATTGTGAAAATATCTTGTTCGCACTTCCACGAGCTGAGTAACGGGGTATCTGATATTTGGGGAACTCGACTATAACATTCTCTCTAGTTTTTTTTCATTTTACTTTTTTATTTCATGTTCAACCGGGCCAATCGCTCATTTAGGCAATCTTCAAATCAGGCCAGATACATACATATGCAAGTAGCTGAGGGTAAGGAAAGACAGCAGCGGAAGCAAGCTATTGCCTTGGTGAGAGGGTGGGGAATCAGATATAGGGCGGGGATCGCAGAGTTTTGCCAGAAAAATGATCGTGGCAACGTTTGTGCGGGCACGTTGTGCTGCCCCAAAACAGAATACATTAATTGACACTTGGCCGGAAATAGTTCATTAGGCATAAATTACGTACAGACAAAGCGTTTTCATTTTGCTCTGGCTCTCTGTTCGCCATTTGCCTCCCTGACGACTCGGTTGTCGATTGCAGTTACTGGATTTCAGCGGCTTAAATGATCGGGGGACAAAATAGACAACCTCGGACGGTCTTATCTGTGCTGCAACTCACACACACGCACTCGTCGGTCGCCTTCTTACTTTAACACTCTTTGTCCCTCCCTGTCGCTCTTTGGCAAGACCAACATGTGTGATCCAAATGTTCATTTGTAAATTCTATAAACGGGGAAATACGATAATGAACTGAACTTCGACTCTACAACTGCAGCGAACGAATACGCCGAAAGACGGAGTCCACAAAAACACACTGATACTAATACTGATAGAATACTAACCCTCCCTTCAACTGTTCGTTGCTTAAGATATGGCCGGGCCCCCAGGAAAAAATTTAGAATCTTTAAGACGACTCGCGGCAATCTATGTAATGAGAATGACCACTTAGTATATTTAGCACTCCTTAAATGTAGAAAATTATTTGGGCTCTAATATTAACAATATAAACAATAGCTGAGTCGATCGGCCATGTCCCTCTGTCCGTCCGTCTGTCCGTATGAACGTTGAGATTTCAGTAATTTAAAAAAGCTAGAACGTTGAGATTCAGCATGCAGACTCCAGAGACATAGCGCAATTTGGTCGATTCATGTTGCCACGCCCACTCTAACGCCCACAAACAGCTCAAATCTGCCACGCCCACACTTTTGAAAAATGTTCTAATATTTTTTCATTTTTGTATTAGACTTGTAAATTTCTATCGATTTGCCAAAAAACTTTTTGCCACGCCCACTCTAACGCCCACAAACCGCCAAAAACTGTCAGTGTTGAAGACTCTCCTTCGCACTTCCACTAGCTGAGTAACGGGTATCAGATAGTCGGGGAACTCGACTATAGCGTTCTCTCTTGTTTTTTATCATTTCCCTTTTTACAAAAACCTTTTTGCCGCGCCCACGAATCGCCCAAAACTTCCACGCCCACAATTTAGTAAAATGTTTTGATATTTTTTCACATTTTTATTAGTCTTGTAAATATTTGTCGATTAGCCAAAAAAATTTTTGCCACGCCCACTCTAACGCCCACAAACCGCCAAAAATTTTTGGTAATGGAATTTCTCCTTCGCACTTCCACTAGCTAAGTAACGGTTATCAGATAGTCCTGGAACCCGACTATAGCACTCTCTCTTATATTCCAATTTCTATAGATATGCTCGCACTCCCGGGTAACGAGTATCTCATAGTTAAACAATTTTTTTATACAGATTTGCAAAATTCTGACTAAAGGGCATATAACCTCTGCTATGGTATTAAAAAACGACCGAACGCCTAAGTAAAGCTCCTGAACGTGGAGTTCTCCGAAGATTTGAGGATCTGTTGATCCTCAATTATATTAGGATTAAGATAAAAGGCAATTCAACATTCCATGATTGGACAATTTAGACGAATTAATGTGCACTGCACATTACATTTTTTTTTGTATTTTACTCGTAACTATAAATATGCAAAGTAAATCGAGTTTGTTAAGGCCCTTAAATACAAAACATGTATTTGTATATACATATGTATGTATAAAACTACATATGTACATTAATATTTGCCCTATAAACAATTTTCTACTCGACTCCCTGCCATTATTAAATTTTCGCATGTTTTTACCACGTTTTCGATGGAGTATTTGAAGATTTTCTTTTATTTTATGTACATGGACGAATGTTTTATCTCGACAAAGTGTATGTACGTAAGTGTGTTTGTGTGTCCATATGTACATATATACTTCTGTACTCTTGTAATTATTATTATAGTCTAAGCCCTGTCGCGTTTGAGTGTTAAAATATAGTAAAGAACTCCTTAAATTCTTTAAAATTGTTCCCGATATGCGAATTTATGAATTGCAGCTGATATGACCAAAGTGCAGCGTATACTGCCAAGAAACGCTATCCAAGTAATTGGTACATATATATGTATGTACATGCATGTGTATATGGTACATTCATATACATATGTACATACATATGTACATTCGTACGTTCGCTCGACAATTCCTCTGCTAAAAACCAAAGGCGAACGCGTCAACGGATTTTTGTATTACACACATTTTCTGATGTCTCGTTCTGCGCGGTCCGCTAGTTGTGAGTGTGTGCGACGACGATTTTCGCTCGCTTTTACTTTCTGTGGCTTGTGATTGCGATTAAACGGGGTTTTCATCCGGAGAGTCGCGCTGTAGGCAGCGCCCGGAGAGCGCTTTAGACCTACATGCTTGAGTCTGAGACTGGGGTCTGGATCAGATAACGGGAACGGTGGCAGCGAGCCACGGCCGGAGAGAGGCAGAGAGCGCAAATGCGCGTGATTTCTTGGCTCTGAATGCGGGCTCGCTGCCAACTGCGCTGCTGGCTCGGCGTCGACGACGACGGAGCGCAGCTCGCTCGCCGCGGTGGTTGTTATTTTCTGGTCTTGGTTTTTAGTCGCCTTTTAAACTTGGTCGTGAGAGGGTAGCAGCCCCGTTATCAGCCGCCCGCGATCGCGTCCAAACAAACGAGTACAGTGAGAGCCCTGGCCAGCTTAAGTCTTCAAATCCTCCAGAACATTCTGATGGCGCCTGTGAGTGGCTGTTCGCCTACCGCCACCCACTCGCTGCAGGACATGAGTGCTGCAGCCGCGGCAATCGCCCTTGACATGAAGCCCAAGTTGGAGCCCCACCCCTTGGCCGCCGCAACTGTCCTGCCCTCGCAGAAGATCAAGAAATGTGCGTACACAGATTTATTCCCCACATGCATGCAAACGTACATATGTATATATGTACATTTTTATGCAAAATGCAGTCGAAAGTCGATACGTCGGACAAGCAGTAGAATATATTTTATCGCTTCATTGCCTATTCAAATAGTTCAGTTCATCGTATGTGCAATGTACGTATATACGTACACACATACATACATATTTACATACATACGTATGGATTAAGAAAGTTCGACTTATTGAAGTTTTGCTGTGCCTGTACGGGCAGCCATTCGGCTGACAAAAACTCAAGGACGTTCCTATTTAGAACAGAAAAACACTATTTGTTTTTAATGTTTAGAAGTTAATTTGTAATTTTTAGATTTTCATTTTTATTAACTTATATCTATTTGCGTTCATTCCTGTGTCCTATCAGTGGTTCGACGCAACGCCTCCGACAAGCTGAAGCTTATACAAATGGTTCACGACAACCCAATTCTCTGGGACTCCCGCCTCCCAAATTTCAAGGGCGCCGAAGAGGAAAAGAACCGAGCCTGGGAGCACATAGGTCGCGAGTTCAACGCCCCCGGGCGACGCGTTGCACGGGCCTTTAAGTCTTTGAGGGAATCCTACCGCCGCGAACTCGCCCACGTCAAGTTAATGGGCAATGGCTTCAAGCCCAAGTGGAGTCTCTATGAGGCCATGGACTTCCTGCGCGATGTCATCAGAGAACGAAAGTAAGTATAAGGCATAGTATTGAAGCGATATGGTGCCCAGGTTTCGCTCTTAAGTTTAAAACCTACAAAAGTTTTCATGCCCCTACCGACTCCTGGGGTTGATCAGTGATATACATATATCATATCACAAATCATATCATTAATAATTATCTTAATCCAAACTGTCATCTGTCCTCCATCTATCCGAGGAAATATAAGTAGATATTGTTAGGAAATTTATTTCGGATAGTCGAAATAACTAAATAAATTAATCTGACAATGGGGAAAATAACAAAATAGCACCTAACAAAAGCGAAACTTCAAATAAAATTCAAGAAAACAACATTTAAAAATAAAACTTGTTCACAAATACGAGTCATGCTTATAATACGCACGTATATCTCTTATTTCAATTACAAATTAAAAGTTGTTTCCTCTGTGTTTTGGTGGTCAAAACAAAAACCGATCAAAAACGTAGAACCGTCATTTTATACGACTTCAAGTCTTTAATATTATTTTGCTAAATAATATCGTCTTGCACTATCACAATTTTTGGGTCAGAAGTACATTTGGCTACTTATATTACAATAAGTTTGATAAGCCTCTAACCATACGTAAACCGAACAACGGTCAAAGTTCAGCTTGAGTCGTGGAATAACAACTTTCGGTTATTGATCGGTTATCTTCTTATAAGTTCTTTGTCAGACACGGCTTGATTCATACATCACAACTACATACATCAGTTTAAAGCCTAGCATACTTATCTTTTGCATTATGCTTTCCTGTCCTGTGCCTAGAAAAGGTTTTCCCGAATTTGCCCCTCTAGAAATATGTACGGTTGTTAGTAGTCAGTGAAGCGAACCTTGTTTAGCGGGCCTTTATAAAAAATGATTGCAGAATATTCCAAGAATCTTATCATTTCATGCGAGTAGCTACTTCAGCTTATATGAGCCCATGAGTCATGGCTTAGATCTGATGTTGGACAAAATATGTAAATAAATGTATTCGCAAAATCCTGGAGGATAAGCGTATTTTGTATAGATCAGTCGATAAAAAGAATCCGGAAATCCGGAAAAATATTAGGATTGATTAGGTCAGCACTCATAGAAGTCGTTTATGCACGAACGATTAACAAAAGATAATCAAATTGTCACATAAATACATGTGGTTACAAAAACATAAAGTTATTCGAAACTTTACTACGAAACCCCTGTAAATATTCGTGAGCACTACCATTCGAGCCTTCCTACAAAACGCATCCCTTAGCCCAGTCGATTTGCATAAACGCTAAGCAATTCAAACAAATCTCAGCTCTGTGTCTGGTCTGAGAAAACATCTGCCCAGCGAAAAAGAATAGCCAAAACAAGGCAAAGGGGCATATGGACACTAAGGAGCGGTAATGTGGAAAAAACCAATCCGAACAAAGGAATGACCGGGCCAGAGACCCGCAAATGGTCTCTGTCGAGAGTCTGCCCCGTCCAATGTTCTGGCTCATATGGAGCCGTGCTCGAGCTGCGTGCGTGTGTGTGAGTGTGTGTTGTACTTTATGTACATATTTATATGAAATAAGGCCATTTCCTTTCAATTGACTGTACCCACATGGGCAACAAGCAGTCGACAGCCCCGACACATGCCCGCGCACACTCACCCATGGTGTGTGTATATATTTAAATTTTTATTATTGTGAGCTGATAACAGACAGCTCAACGGGCCCGGCCAGTCGGGCAGCGCTTGAGCCGGAGCTATAGCCCCAGCTATAGCCACAGCCATAGCCATAAGACAGATCTCGCCAAGCGGCGAATATTATACAACGCCGCAGCATCGTAGCTACTTGAACCAAAAACGAAATTGAGGGAAGCTGCAAACGCAAGCCCAAGACCATCGAATAGAGCTGGGCGGAGAGAATGGTGGGGGACTATGGAAGGCGCCGAGAGAGCGATAAATTAATGAGAGCACTACGAAAATGACAATCAGCACCGAAGAATACGGATTGCGAGTGGACCAAGTTGGGAAAGACTGGCAGCTCATGAGCGAGAAAGGGGCTGGTAAGGGAAAATGAGCGCGGTTCTGCCTACATACACATACACATGACCACAGAACATTCGTACAGATCGCTGTATGGGTGAGCTGAGTAATTGAACGAATCGCTCGGTCCGTCTTCGGCCAGGGTTAAAAATATGCACACGACCATTAGCCAGCCGCATCGGTCCCGGCCAAGGGGATGCTCAGACCCAGAGTCGGGGTCTGGACGCCGCTTCCAGGCTGCCCTGGCCCACATGCAGTCAGCGTTCAGGCCTCTCTTCATGTGGGGCTCCCGTACCCACACACACGAGGCCACTTGGGTGTGAAAGTTCTGCTGGGCTCTGTCTGTGTCACGCTTATGATTTAATAAGCAAATGAGCTGCGAAATTGCTGAAATTGTTGGGTTCTCCGTCATCCCCACAATCCGAATCTCGCTCCACGCCCCGAAATCACGGTCCGCCGTATTTCGTATTGAAATGCTTAAGCCTATGCGTCACGGAAGAAAAGTGGGCGTTAGTCCGTACATTCCTTTTGATTCTTGAGATCTGGGCGTACCTTTGAATGGGAATAAACCATGTATAAAAAAGATAATGAAACCTTTTTAGTCTGCACAAATCAAAAGTGTCATACGGATAATTAGGTGTATTATATTCATCGAGTTGTTTCCAAGTGCAATTGGACAAGATCTTAGATTACAGACCCAAACCTGAAAAACCCATCTAAATACGCCACAATCTCGGCTACGGCTTGGGACCCAAACAAGAGCGGAAGCAAATAATGATAAGCCGAGAGACTCAAATCCCGAAAAGAAACCAAGTCAAAATAGAGTCGAAACCTTTAAAGCCGCGAGTAAATAAAGCCATTCCCGATGGTGAAACATGTGAAAATATTTTTCGACGTGATTGGTCCTGCGAGTTTTTTGGGCTTGACTGGTGAACGAGTATCAGTTTTCAAATTTTCCAATTGTCAACTACCTGCAGAAGATTGCGGTGATAAGTATGTCTGCGAGGTCGCCCATGCCCTTGCCAGTGGTGGCCTACTGGGCCAGGCTGTGGCATTCGGCAAATAACTGGAGACATGGAGGAGGCCTAAAATAGCCACGTTTTGATGTTCTTCGAGCACCCGGTCTAGGCAGCTGCATTGCCTGGGAAAATGCTCTTGAAACTTGAGACAGGAAACGATATTACATTGAAATACATTTATGTTTACGCACTTCTTGTGTTATTGCCTTAAAATTACACATTTTAAAAATGGGGATGAAAATCAAGGAATATTCGATGCTTACAGGACACATTTCAACTTTACTCAGCTTATATATTTTTGTGCGTTTTCGAACTCAAAGAATACATAAAAAGGCATTCTTTACCACAATCACTTTGTAAAATCCTAAAGGGAATATTTTTTAAAAAATGTTGTTTTATTTGATGTGTTTAAAATTTAATTAAATATTTAATCTATGGTAAACAGCGTCCTACAACGATTCTGATCTGATTATATTTAATTGAAAGTTAGCTTGAATTCGAAAAAAAGAACACGAATGCAAGTATAACCAGCCAAAGTAAAAGAAATTAGGTTATGAACCTTTATTGATGCTTGATGAATTGGAGTTTATATTGAAAGATATATATATAGCAAACGTTTGACGGAAATATGTGAACTAATTAGTTAATTTAGTCTTCTAACATATGTTCTTTTTATTATAGGGGCGCAACTCATGCAACCGATCTTAGCCTTACAGCCTATGGCCATATTACCAATAACAACAATAACAGTAACAACTTGGGTGCAGGCGGAAAGGCAATGACCGTGAAGCTGTCCAATTCCTTCAACGAGTCCGCCGCAGTGTTAAATCTCTCCAAGTGCTCCTCGCTTAATGTAAGCGGCGATCACTACTACTGCGATTACTATGTGAAGCCGGAGCTGGATCTCTCGGTGGGCGGGGGGGGCGGAAGTAGCACAAGTGGCAGTAGCTCCGGCGGCGGACAACTTCCTCTGCCCGCTCACCAACACCAGGCTCACAACGACAGTCGGGTGAGCTCAACACGGAACGAGCATCGGGCTCTCCAGCACAGCTATGAAGACATTGACGACAGCTCGATACGCAGCGGGGACGAAGATACCGGCCTCGCATCCGACGTAGTGGAGGAGTTGGATGCCATCGATGCAGACTTTCCTTATCCCCTGATTCTGGATTCCAACTCACGCGGTAGCCCGAATGCTGGTGTAGACGAGGTGGTCTTGTCCCGTAAGCTCCGTCGTAACGTCGATCAAGATAGTATGGAGGAAGGCAACGGGCACGGCGATGCGGTTATCGATGGTGACGATTACGAAGAACAGATGCTGCAGCAGCACCGTCATCTCCGGCAGCAGCAGAGCGTCGCAAGCGGAGTTCTGGATCTGCCGCCCCCACAAACTGTACGTGAGGTCTTGAATTCCAAATTTTGCGGCTTTATTTCCGCCAAGTTAAACAGCATGGAGGACTCGGACGCGGACAATTTAATGAATCGCATTCTTCTGTTACTGGTTCAAGTGCAGCAGTGCGAAGGGTCCTCAAAATAGATGGTCTAAAAGAAGAGTGCCAAGTGTCCGGTTGTGTTTAGAGTAGCCAAAAAAAAAGTTCATTATGGAATGATGTTGCTGGTCAAGGCACTTACAACGGATTTTTACTTGCCATTCTATATCACCTCCCCTAACCAAATACAATTTTACTTGCCAATGCCAAATCTGTGCCATACCAAAAGGATCAATTAAATATGAATGATTTACTAAAACATTCTCTAATTTTCGCTTCTATTTTCAAAAAAATAACCAAACTCAACGAAAAGACAACACAAAGACGTTAACCAAGAAATAGTCAAATAAGAAGAATAAATTAATTAAGCTTTAAATGTTAATTTCGTTTTAAGTCGATCAACTGAAGATCATACTCAAGCCAACGTCGCATCACATGAAACAATAGTTTATATTATATAACCTATTATTTTACCCAGATTATTGCCAATCTTATAATATAACTTCTTGTTAAGTTGAAACATAGAATCTAGATAAGAAAAGTTTAAACATAAAAAAGCGAGCATATTACTCATAGTTTCATATACATCGATATGAATATTAATAATTTCTGAACACTAAATAAGACAACTTTTTACAATTTGATGCTGACGTTTTTGAATAAAACACCATATATGAAAGTAATTATATTTTGGTTTTGATAGACGTCGCCCATATTTTGGACATTCAGCCGAATATAAAAATAAGACCGAAAATATTTATTGTAAAAAACTGGTGTATACATAATTAGGAAACTTTGTTATCATCGCAGGCATGGCACCGTAGTTGACATTGATCAAGCATATATACCTTATACGATCGTAAATGTTCTTTACTATGTTGCAAACATCTGACCAAAATCAATATACCCTCTGGATAGACAAATCATTAATAATGCGAAAATGTACATTTTTTGAAGTTGGTGGACTTTGGAATGTGAGTGGACAATGTATAAATATTTATTTTATTTACTTTGCCTTTCGTAATAGTCGCATAAATCTGCATGCTGTTTTCTATCCTTAAAGCTCTATTACTTCCTAAGAGTCTGACATTCAATCCTTATAAATATTGCTTTATTCGACCTTTTACATATTCTTAGACTAGAAACTAACGATAAACTAAATTTGAATGTGATGCTAATCCTTGAAAGTAATTACAAATTAAAAGCCTACTAAAACAACCCAACAGCAATGGCAAATTGGACCTAAAACGCATCCATATAGCATCGAGCAAATTCTGTTCAAGTGAGACTGCAGGGATACCAATTTATTAATACAGAAGGCGTATAGGCAAAGAACAAAAGGACAAAAGACTATTACAGCGTATAAGCCACGGTATGCGATTCTCGCGCTTTGAAAAGACCAGGGTAAGCAGATGTAGGTAAGCGAGGTCAAAAGAACGGCGAATCTAGTCTGTGTGTCGCAGAATATGAAAGAAAACTTCATTTAGATAAATACATATTCACATCGAAACCAACGTATATAAGCAACCCTTATCAAGAGATTCGGCCGGGCCAAAGCAGCTAGCTACCTCAAACCCTACAGAAATAGCGTTGCGCATGCGGGGAAATTGCCAAAACATGGCTGGCCTTGTCACATCCCAAAACTGGTTTTCCAATGTTGAATGGATTCATTGTAAGCAGTGGTGTAGCGCCCCTAAGGGATGCTGCCTACGTTTTGACCCGAATCGGGTTCAATAACCTGGTCGGCAGTCTGAAACTTAATAAAGGAGCCAATCTTTTCGTAACACTTAACCTTTAAAATCAGACAGAATTGTATATCTTAGTGCAATTATTTTGTAAATTCAAACTCTAATTGGTTTAAATTAGCTAACTTCAAAGCTATCTTTGGCTGAATGGACTGAATGCACCGAGTAAGGACAGTTTATGATCAAGAACAACGAAACTAAGATTTCTTTTCTTATACTTAGAATTTATTTTCCGACTGTTACTATATATATTTGCCGATATTATTATAAATAACAAAGGTTAATTTCTTAAGATTTTTTTTTGATAATATTTTGGTAGCGATGTGATATAGTTTTTTGATCCGGCCCTTTCCATCCATATACTACTTGAAAAAGACTTTGGAAAAGTTGTTTGCAGAAAGCTTTAAAACTTTCAAACTGAAAGACTAATGGCGAACGGACAGATGTACAGACGGGCATGGATATTTCGAATCGTTTGTTGATACTGATCAAGAATATAAATGAACATACATACGCACATATGTATATACTTGTCTCCTTCAATGCAATCTCGTAGACTAAAAGGCTATACTAAATTCGATGAAAAGTATGTAACAGGCAGAAGGAAGTTGCAAGTTTGTTTCCAAATGTAGCCACACCCACACTAAGGCCCAGAAATGTTTTAATGTTTCTTAATTTATTCATTTTAAATTGTTTCTCATTTAATTCCTTTTTTCCTATTTTTATCAATATGCCAGAAAAATTTCAAAAATTCTTGTTCGCACTTCCCCTAGCTGAGTTACGGGTATTTGATAGTAGAGAAACTCGACTATAGAGTTCTCTCTTGCTTCCTCGTTAAAATCGTTAAATTAGAGGATATTCTGTAAAAATCTTAATATTAAAATAGAAAAAAAACATTCAAAACATTTTTATTTTGTACAAAATATAAATTTAACCTTTCATCTTTTTAAAATGTTGTCTTCTTATTTGTGAATATTCCACGCTGTTCTTCGTCTTCTTTTCCCGTTTTATTTGCTATTCCTCAGGTACTTTTTGCTTTTAATCATAATGCTAAATCTAATATTATTCGACAACAACAGCTCTAAGTAATTCTTTTTTGTAAGAACTTTTGGAACTATCATTAAAGATAAGATCAGAACTATAAAAGGTCCGTAATAGGGAGACAGCGGTCTTTTTTCGAGTTTCTAAGAAATTATTTTGTTCATCACATTTTTCAAATAATTTCATCGCTTACAATATTCTTCAATCTTCATTTTTTTACGTTTCCAGCATATCTACGAATAAGTTGTTGACTTGGGATGCAAAAAATGTGTATCTTGCTTCCCGTACTCAATATCACAACACGTGCCATCCATGTACCCAGTGTCATTTTTTCTTTCTATCTCCGCATGGCCAAAGCATTTTCGGCTTTTTCCACCGCCCCGGCTGACGACTTTGTTGCGGGGGGCTTTATTGGAAGCATCTGTAGAAATCCTCAGAGATCTGGTTATGATCGGGTAATGATTAGCATGAAAGCATACACCAGTTGTTTCGACCAAATCTCCGAGACTTTCTCGCAGTTGGCAGAGAATCTGGTCTTGCTTTACGTGAAGTTTGGCTTGCATGGAGAACTTTTCGTCCCGTTTGGGCCCAGTCGCATCTAGTCCTTTTGCTGTTAATCGCTCCAGATCTTTTAACAGATTGTCCCTCTCGTAACCTGAAGCCAACGATATTTGCCTCAGTCTGAACTGCACTTTGGCATAATGAGAAGAGATTTTAAAAAGCGCCTCTTGCAACTGCTCCACTTCACCCTCGAGCTGACACTCATATGGCGTCATGGTCCTACTGACTATCCGGCCTTCCGAGTCAAGTTCGGCGTAAAGTTGTACCTCTTCAATTAATTCCGGTGAACAGGATATTGTCTGTTCGGATACAGAGACATTTTGGTCTACACGCTGGTTTTTTTTTCCAAGAATGCTCAGAAAATACATAAACAATTTTATTTTGACAGTAAAATTCAGAGTAGAATACTTAGTGAACGTAGTTCAGTTGTATGAACAGTTACTTAATATGGCTTCGGTGGAGTGTAACCATTGCTAGGGACGCTAACGCTATGGACCACAGTATGCCTTTCATATTTATTTATCATATGTATATATATTTATCCCCGTTACCCAGAATAAAAGAGTATACTAAATTCGTTAAAAAGTATGTAACAGGCAGAAGGAAGCGGTTCCGATCATATAATGTACATATTATCTTGATCGATCTGGCCATCTGTTTGTCTGTACGTATGAAAGTCGAGTTCTCAGCAGGCAGACTCCAGAGACATAGACGCAGCGCAAGTTTGCTGACCCATGTTGCCACGCCCACTCTAACGCCCAAACTGCCACGCCCACACTTTTAAAAATGTTTTGAGATATATATTCTTTTAATGGTCGCTTCCTTCTGCCTATTACATACTTTTCAACGAATCCTTCTACTCTACGAGTAACGGGTATAATTATACAAGCGGCCATCAGGAACCTCCTAGTTGGACGAGCCCGATCATTGTTAATGAGGAGTGTACAATAGGAGTGGAAGGAATTGAGAACCCTATTAACCAGCGAGTTCAACAGCGCAACTCTTCCACATCGAATGATAGCTGCATTACGTGAGACTAAATATAAAAGTAATTTACGTAGATTGGTTGAAGACATAGAAGCACAGACAAGTAGAATATATTGTAAACTCAATACATTCAACACAGTTTTAGTTACATGGGCATTGAGTGATACATTAGCTGAAGTGATTCGCGAAAAACTTCCAGTCAAAATATTTGTCACGTTAAGTAAATATGATTTTTCAACACCCCTTAAATTAAAACAAGCTGCCCAGGCTGCATAAATGTATGAAAATTGATCCCAAATTCAATCCTTCATGTTTCAAAATTCTTAAAATTACAATGAAATTCAAGATTTAAAGCCATCAAAATCTTAATCAAACATAAAATGTTTAACTCTAACACCATATCAGTCATTTAATAAAAGAAATTGGGTTAATAAAAAGCGGTCCTTTAATACAAATTTCGGAAATCAGTATTATCCTAAAAACTCTCAAAACCATCAAGGACAAGGTACTTAGAACACTCAGAGTACAAGTATTTCCCAAAAACGTGTTCGAGTTCAAGAATTAAATCAGCAACGTAAACCCGAGCCAATGGACGTATTCGACAATTTTTAGACAATAGCCCTTTAAGAAACACCACCGTAATTAAAATTAATATTAATAATAAAGTATGCCTCTGTCTTATTGATACAGGTTCAAGAATTAACCTCATAAATGAAAACTTTTTAAATTATCCAATCAAAAATAATCATACTAAAATTGAAATTATTAAAAATCTGTAACATTAAATAATTGGTATTCAAAAACTATTTTCGACTAATCAAATATTTTGAATTAAGTACCTTTCAAATCATTATGACATTCTGATAGGAAGAAAAATTCTAAAATATGTTTCAGCCAAAATTGATTTTATGAATAATAAGTACTATGTATATAATTATATAAGTACTATAGTAAATATCACTGAAAAAAGAAATCAACCTTGTTCAAAAGTTGTAGATGATGACGAATATACTTCTGCCTTGCAAACGGACTTATCCGACAAGGTATCATAAAAAAATTCAAATCTCCTTATTGCAGTCCAATTGTAATGGTTCCCAAGAAACGGGAACCATCGGGGATACCCTAATTTCGTATGCCTATCAATTACAGAGGATTTATCGAAATAACTATAAATGATCAATTTTCCATTACAGTCGTGGACCAAATATATGACAAATTACGAAAATGTCAATATTTTATAACGTTAGATCTAGCTAAAGTGTTATATCAAATTGAAATGGATCCGGACTTTATTTAAAAACAAGAGAGAACGCTATAGTCGAGTTCCCCGACTATCTGATACCCGTTACTCAGCTAGTGGAAGTGCAAAGGAGAGTTTTTGGCGGTTTGTGGGCGTTAGAGTGGGCGTGGCAAAAAGTTTTTTGGCAAATCGATAGAAATTTACAAGACTAATACAAAAATGAAAAAATATCAAAACATTTTTCAAAAGTGTGGGCGTGGCAGTTTTATGCGGTTTGTGGGCGTTAGAGTGGGCGTGGCAACATAAATCAACAAACTTGCGCTGCGTCTATGTCTCTGGAGTCCGTATGTTTAATCTCAACTTTCTAGCTTTTGTAGTTCCTGAGATCTCGACGTTCATACGGACGGACAGACAGACGGACTTGGCCAGATCAACTCGGCTATTGATCCTAATCAAGAACATGTATGGTAGGAAACTCTTCCTTCTGCCTTTTACATACTTTTCCTCTACGAGTTACGGGTATAAATAGCATTTTCTTCTAAAAAGGGTCATAACGAATATACTAGAATGCACGTTGTTTTAAAAAACACCCCTGCTACATTTTTAACATCTTTACAAAAGCACATTCAATCTCTTAACAAATTCTTTGAACGCCTTCGTAGATTAAACCTTAAATTGCAGTTATATAAATAATCACGGCCGAAGGTGTTAAAGCCAATCCAAAAGCTATTCAAGATTTTTAAATTCTAAGCTCTCCTTAACAAAATAAATCATGTTTAGGACTTTGTGGATTTTATCTTATATTTATAACAGATTTCACGAATATCGCTAAACCAATGACTCTTTGCCTAAGGAAAACATCTAAAATCAATATTAGGGATCCTAGTTATAATAAGGCGTTTGAAAAATTAAAAACTTTATTCAGTAACGATCCAATTTTTACATATCAAGATTTTAAAATGAAATTTAATTTAACTACCGATCGAAGCAATTATGCAGTAGGTGCCGTTTTATTTCGAGAAGGTAAACCACTCAGTTTGGCCAGTAGAACTTTAAACGAAAACAAACTAAAATATTAAAAAAAATTTTGCAAAAGATATAATTATAGAATTTATATGTGGACACAATTTTTTTAATGACTCAAACTATTTTCAACGAGCCTATATGAAATTAATTAAACGAAATACTGAAACGAAATTAATGAAAACTTCTGTAATACTCCCAAACTTTCCCAATATGCAAACTTCCATCAACACATATTAGAAATACTTAAAATACATAAAAGGACTATACATCAAGGTATTAAAATGACTTACGACGATTTTAAAACAAAATACTATATCCCGAAAGCACTTAAACTTATTCAAAATATTAGTAATAAATGTGAAGTTTGTAATTTATGCAAAGCAGAACATCGAAAAGTTGCTCTTCCTTAGTCATATACGTCATATTAACCAACGTAAATTTTTAACATGCATTGACTTTCTTTCAAAATTCATTTCCATTATTGAAACAAAAACCACAGATTGGATTGAAAGTAAACCGAGGAGAAAGCTTTAATCGAGTTCCCCGACAATTTGATATCCATTACTCAGCTAGTGAAAACGCGAAGGAGAAATAGCAACACTGCAGTATTTGGCAGTTTGTGGGCGTTAGAGTGGGTGTGGCAAAAAGTCTTTCTGCAGATCGATAGAAATTTACAAGACTAATAAAAAAATGAAGAAATATCAAAATATTTTTTAAAAGTGTGGGCGTGGCAGTTTTGGTCGGTTTGTGGCGTGACAACATAAATCGACAAACTTGCGTCTATGTCTCTGGAATCTGCATGCTGTATCTCAACTTTCTAGTTTTTATAGTTCCTGCTATGTAGAAAGATGAGATTAAGCACCTAGACTCCAGAGACTTGGACGTTTGTTGACCCATGATACCACGCCCACTCTAACGCCTAATACTGCGACGCCCACCGTTTTGAAAACTGTTTTGCTATATATTTTCATTTTTGTATTAGTATTTCAACTTTCTATCGATTTGCTAAACATTTTTTTGGCACGCCCACTCTAACGTCCAAAGACCGCGCAAAGCTGCAACGCCCACTTTTGTAAAAATTTTTGATATTTTTTAATTTTCAAACCGCAAATAACTGTCACTATTGAAATTTTTACTTCGCACTTCCACAAAGCTGAAAAACGGGTATTATACCCGTTACTCGTAGAGTAAAAGGGTATACTAGATTCGTTGAAAAGAATGTAACAGGCAGAAGGAAGCGTTTCCGAGTATATAAAGTATATATATTCTTGATCAGGATCAGTAGCCGAGTCGATCTGGCGATGTCCGTCTGTCCGTCCGTCTGTCTGTCCGTCTGTCTGTCCGTCCGTATGAACGTCGAGATCTCAGGAACTACAAAAGCTAGAAAGTTGAGATTAAGCATACAGACTCCAGGGACATAGACGCAGCGCAAGTTTGTCGATTCATGTTGCCACGCCCACTCTAACGCCCACAAACCGCCTAAAACTGCCACGACCACACTTTTGAAAAAGGTTTTGATATTTTTTCATTTTTGTATTAGTCTTGTAAATTTCTATCGATTTGCCAAAAAACTTTTTGCCACACCCACTATAACGCCCACAAACCGCCAAAAACTGCCACGCCCACACTTTTGAAAAATGTTTTGATATTTTTTCATTTTTGTATTAGTGTTGTAAATTTGTATCGATTTCCCAAAAAGCTTTTTGCCACGCCCACTCTAACGCCCACAAACCGCCAAAAACTCTCCTTCGCACTTCCACTAGCTGAGTAACGGGTATCAGATAGTCGGGGAACTCGACTATAGCGTTCTCTCTTGTTTTATTTATAAATTTGTAGTATTTACATTGTAATAGCCTAACGGAATTTATTGTATATTTTTTTCGTACTGCTTATAAAAAAAATGTACCAAATTGGGTCCTGAGCCGACACATTCCGTCTTTCGGAAGCTGCTCTGGACTCCAGCTCCACCTAGCTCTTGCACTCCGTCTGCAAAAACACCGGCCATAAATCGCGGCCTGCAGCCGGAATAACGTCAGTTGTCAGCAGTTTGTGGCTTCTAAATGTAGAGCATATCTAGGAGCGGTGGCCAAATTACTCTTAGTTAAAAGATTTATAGCAACTTCGTAACTGGAACTTGGCTCGCTCAGTTTATAGCGGTCTATTTAAGAGAGCACCAAGAGCGCTTTGTTTGCGGAAACCCTCGCGAATCAACGCAGTTTTTACGTGTTCTCGGCTTTCCAACGTTTCCAGTGACACGTGTCGGCTCGCGTTGTACACAAGAGCAGAATGAGAGCAGAGCAACTCTCAATGTTCTCCAGAAAACGCACTTTGCGGTGCATTCCCTTTTTTGCAGGAATCTTCTTACGTTTTTGGGACAATTTGGAATGGTTTATGCAATCCAAATAGATGGGAAGGTAAATCCCAGAAACACGTAGTCTGCCGAATCCTGCAAATGCGTGTATCCGGCTGCTTTTCCCCCAGTTTTTCCGGCTTTGTCAGTCTACTTCGGTCCCTCGGCTCCGTTGGAAGACTACGGCGCTAACTTTTGCCCGACAGCGAATGAGTTCGCTTCCCGACGGCCGTTGTAAAAGAGCCGTGCAGTTTTCGTCCTCCTGCTGCATTCAGTTGCAAACGGACTTTTCAGACGCTGAGTTCAAAGTTCGCTCGTGGTACAGGCGGAAGCTGCAGTCCAGAAATCGTGGAAAACGTAAATATACGGACTACGCGGTAAGTCCCGGGACCGAGTGCGAAACGACCATGTAGCCGACTCTGTTCTGTGTGCCCGCATCCGGTTTTCGGTTTCGCTCGGTGCTTGTCAACTGCTATTTATGCAGCGTGTTTCGCGTCCACATCCTAAATAAATGGAAATGTACCCATTTTAAGCGAATGCATTGGGGCTTTAAAGCTGTAGGAGACCCTTGCTTGCTTCGCATTGGGAGTATTGCATGAATATTTAAGGGATAGGGTAAGAAAAGATATTTTTCCAAAATTTTTTGGTTGACCAGACGAAAAACATTACTTGGCAAGCCGCCGTAAGATTTCATTTTAAGCCGCAAAGTTTTGGCACGTGCCTTAATATTGGGCGGATGCACATCAGGTGCTGTTGGATAATAATAGTTCTGATTAATGGTATGGGGCTTATGATCGTAGGAGTAGTGTGAATTATTAAGCCTTGACTTCATTCGAAGTGAAATCTAGTAAAATCCACTTTGGAAAATTGGAAATATACAGGTGCTGTATTCATCGAACACCCATACGGAAAAACATAGCGCTAAAAGTAAATTACTCAGTATCAAAACGAAGTGTGGGTAATGACCTCAAAGCAGCTGCATACTTGAAAACCCAGAAAAAGACGATTTAATCAAGTCAGGTAAGTGAAATACCAAAAATTAATGTGTTTGCTTAGATTGAATATTCTTATATATTGTGTGACGTGAAAAGAGCATTGAGAAATGTCCTGCCCAGAGAGGAATCCAATTCATCAGTTCACTTTAAAGGCAGATACGAAAAGTGAAATAGTACAAAAGCCAGCAGAAAAGTTTGCAACTCATTCGGCAGTCAGGTGGGAGCCATTCAGTCAATCAGCAAGCAAACAACAGTAAAAATTCTTGCAAAATTACAATAAAAAATGCACAAAGTGCGAAAAGTACAAAAAGAATTTTAATTAAACACAAATGAGAGACGGGCTCTGTTGGAATAGTCGGCAACATAAGGAGTAAAAGGAAGATTGGCGCAGGCTTTTTTAATTGCCAAGGCTTCCGGTATCAATGTTTTTTGTAAGTCATCGATTGTCATTTGGGGCCAGGGAAGGGCACGGAACAGTCCAGCTTTGCATTTGGGGGCGTGGCGGGAGCTCCTCTTCAGGTGAAGTGCGAATTGAGGCGCCGTTTAAGTGCCACCAAAGAATCGCTTCTTGCTGAAGCGGAAGAGCGCCCGGCAGTAAGAAAAAGCGGTGGAAAAGATTCCAGCGACTCGCACAATACGAAGCGTCAAGGGGAAAAAAAGTCGGAGGAAACCAACTGCAGATGCTTTGTCTGTCCTATAGAAGAAAATTGAAGAATGCAGAAGCGAGCGAGAATTAAACCAAGGATCGGAAAAGGTTGCTTTAGATTAAAAGCAAAGCTTTAAAATGTTGAAATTAATTTTTAAACAGATATCGGTAACTTTTTGTACCTAAAAGGTCAGTTGGTTTACTTCATTTATTTATTTTGGGTGCACCTTATACAAGTGCGAAAGTATACCAGGTATAATTAATGGGATGGGCGTAGTTTTAATATACAATCACTTGTTATTAATGAATTTCTGTTACTGTTAAGTTTATATTTTATGTTTAAAGCATTCTTTATGAACTGGTGCTATTATTTTTTTCGCCTTATTTTGTCACTTTTCATAAAGTTCCTTAAATAAGTTAAAAATTCATAGAACAATTGCGATATTTTTTTATTTCCTAAAAAGTGAATTGTTCAACCTTTCTAAAAAGGTATTTCAGCTCCTTTTAAACCCTAAATTGTAGGTAGGAGACTTATTGAAAGTTTTACTGGACAAGTGGTGCTATTTCTTTTTCGCAGCTGTATGTTAAAATGATTGATGTATAAATGATGATCATATAAAAATTTGTCCTGGATGTTCTTTAATATATATATATATATATGGATCAATAGACGAGTCGATCCGGCCATGTACGTCTGTCCGTCCGTATGTCTGTCCGTAAGAACGTCGAGATCTCAGGAACTATAAAAGCTAGAAAGTTGAGTTTAAGCATGCAGACTCCAGAGACATAGACGCAGCGAAAGTTTGCTCTACGCCCACAATTTTAAAAAAAGTTATGACATTTTTTCTTTTTTTAGGGTTGTAAATTTATATCGATTTGCAGAAAAACTTTTTGCCACGCCCACGAACCGCCAAAAGCTGCCACGCCCACACTTTTAAACAATGTTTTGATATTTTTGTATTTTTTTCCACGCCCACCCTTTAGCCCACAAACCGCCCAAAACTGCTTCGCCCGCACTGTGGAAAAGTGATTTGATATTTTTTCTCATTTTGGTTAGTCTTGTAGGTTTTTTTCGATTTGCCAAAAATGTCTTGGCCACTTTGTTTCAGAACGCTGTCACACCCACTGCCACGCCCACACTGTTGACATTTTATTTAACTTGTTTAATTTTATTTCTTTTCCTCCAATTTCTATCAATATGCCAGAGAAATTTTTCGTTCGCACTTCCACTAGCTGAGTATCAGGTATCTGATAATACAGAAATTTGACTATAGCGTTCTATATTTTTTTAGTAAAGTTATTGCATGTAATTAGTAGTTATTAATGTTTTAAAGTAAGCATTGTAAGAAACAAAAGTGGACCTTTTGGGCCATTTCGTGCTGTATTACTGCGGCAGACAATTTTACAAAACGTCCAATAATTGGAGCACCTGCCGATAAAGGGGCAGGGGAGATTCCAGCACGCAACTACCAATAATAGTTACCAATCGAATAGCTAACCCCTCTTCGCGTCTTGTAAATTTTTTTTTTTGGTTTGGAACTTTATAAATTTCTGTTCATGCAAATCGGTTGATGGCGTTTAGCACGCACTGTGAAATACACAATGTGGCAAAAAGAAAACAAAGTTTGTTGTAAAGAGTAACTCATAGATTCTCTGCGATTGGCCTAATCGTTGAAATTCAGATAGCACAGTTAGAGATGTGGTCAACTTGTATTTGATAACAATTTGTGTGATAGTATATCGAAAGCTCCTAAAACTTTGACTCGCTATTTTCATTTAAAGTTTATGATATTTATTATACCCGTTACTCGTGGAGTAAAAGGGTATACTAGATTCGTTGAAAAGTATGTAACAGGCAGAAGGAAGCGTTTCCGACCATATAAAGTATATATATTCTTGATCAGGATCAATAGCCGAGTCGATCTGACCATGTCCGTCTGTCCGTCCGTCTGTCTGCCCGTCTGTCTGTCCGTCCGTATGAACGTCGAGATCTCAGGAACTATAAAAGCTAGAATGTTGAGAATAACCATACAGACTCCAGAGACATAGACGCAGCGCAAGTTTGTCGATTCATGTTGCCACGCCCACTCTAACGCCCACAAACCGCCAAACTGCCACGCCCACACTTTTGAAAAATGTTTTGATATTTTTTCATTTTCTTATTAGTATTGTAAATTTCTATCGATCTGCAGAAAAACTTTTTGCCACGCCCACCCTAACGCCCACAAACCGCCCAAAACTGCCACGCCCTTACTTTTGAAAAATGTTGTGAAATTTTTTCACATTTTTGTTCGTCTTGTAAATTTAACGCCCACAAACCGCCAAAAACGGTCAGTGTTGTAATTTCTCTTCGCACTTTCACCAGCTGAGTAACGGGTATCAGATAGTCGGGGAACCCGACTATAGCGTTCTATCTTGTTTTTTTTAATATTGTTATTTTCTATATTGTTTTACTGCTGGTCAGTAACGGAACATAATTCTTAAATCTGAAACCAATGCTGTACCACAAAATTTAAGATAATATTATTAAGTATGAAGCACGATAAGGGAAGCGTTCTAGACCCACCATACCCATCTTTTAAAGCTTCGAAATTGAGTTTAAGCCTGCAGATTAAATTACTATAATTGTCATTAGGGAAAAAGAATAAGAATAATCAAGAATAAATACATTTAATTGGGTTTGGTTTTGATAAACAAGTGCGATTTGATAACGTGTTATCGATTTTGCTTGTTTTTTCTTTATTTTTTAGGTTAATTCCTAACTGATTTCCTTTAGCAATAAATATTTTTAGGATTAGTTCGTCGGAGATTTTTGCGCGTGTATGGTTTCCATTAGGTGATTCGTAGGTGATACTATGTCTGATAATCGGATTCGTGCTGATTAAGTTGTATTTGATGAATTAGTTGAATGTGGATTGAGTTGCGGATTTGCTGATTTTATGGCCGTGATGTGTGTGGTAAATCTTTCGTTTTCACAGTATTTCCACTTAATGCAGTTTTGTGCATGGCTGATTCTCTTTTGTCTGTTCTATTTTGAAGCGATGGGCAGATATTTTTGGATTTTTAAACGTTAGGAAAGTTAAATACATATATATTTCTTTATTTGGGATAAGATTCCAATGTAAAAAACACGAAAAAACGCTAGACTACATTTTCTTGACTATCAGAAACCCGTTACTTGATTAAAAGTATTATTATTTACAAAATAATTTTTATCGATATTGGGAATGTTTCCATACAAAAACGTTAGAAATGAGGGCATAGCTAAATAGGAAATGCCTCCTATTTAAAACAAGAGAGAATGAATGACAGAGTTCCCCGACTATCAGATACCCGTTACTCATCTAGTGGAAGTGCGAAGAAGAAATTTCAGCATTGACAGTTTTTGCTGTTAGTGAGCGTTAGATTGGGCGTGGCAGAAAGATTTTTGGCCTATCGATAGGAATTTAATCTAACAAAAATTTGTGGAGGCAACATGAGCCAACAAACTTGCGCTGCGTCTATGTCTCTGGAAACTTTATGCTTAATCTCAACCCTCTATCTTCTATAGTTTCTGAGACTTTCATACGAACAGACAGACGGACATGGCTATTGATGCTGATCAAGAAAACAAATTACTTAAAATTTAAATAAAAACCTAGATTAGTTTAGGATTAATTTAGATGAATTTAGTTTATTATCAGGCGATTAAAAGCCTTTTAAAATTTTTTACAAGTTTTCCTGTCTGCTGGTGAGAATCGCGCTCAGGGGTCCCCACCAAAGTCGCTTCGACAAGAGTTCGTCTATGAAAAATTGACTTAATTTACAAAATAAAATTCTTGTTCCAAAAAAATAGTCCCAAAATTTATAACTTCTCTGGACGCGTTGTTTCCCTATCCCATCGGACAGATCCTTCATCTCCGTCAGACTGCTGTTGTTATGCTTGGTAGCTGATCCCACATCTTAGGTACAAAAGGGTTTGGAAATACAAAAGCGTGTAAGAGTATTATTAATGGCTAGAACACGGAGGGGTGTAGGTCTCCAGTGGGATGGGGTTGCATTGTGCCACAATATACGACTACCAGCGCATACTCACAGCCTGTTCCGATTTTTGCCAGCATACTGGCCAATTTTGCTAGTCAGGGGAAGCTCTCTATTCAAATTCTGCACTAATCTATCAGTTTTTGCTTGCCTGGGCTTCCGCATTCTGTAATAAAAAACAAGAGAGAACGCTATAGTCGAGTTCCCAGACTATCTGATACCCGTTACTCAGCTAATGGAAGTGCGGAGAAATTTTAACACTGACAGTTCTTAGCGTTTTTTGGGCGTTAGAGTGGGCGTTGCAAAAAGTTGTTTGCCAAATCGAGAAAAAATTTACAAAATTTAAAACGGCAGCTTTGGGCGGTTTGTGGACGTTAGAGAGGGCGGAGTCACACACACAACGAAATTGGCCTGTGTCATGCATCTGGAAACTGCATGCTTAATCTCAACTGTCTAGCTTTTATTGTTCCTGAGAACTCGACGTTCATACGGACGGGCAGACAGACGGTTGGTCAGACGGACATGGCCAGATCAACTCGGCTATTGATCCTGATCAAGAATATACATACTTTATATGGTCGGAAACGCTTCCTTCCGGCTGTTAAATACTTTTCAACGAATCTAGTATACCTTTTTACTCTACGAGTAAAGGGTATAAAAACCATTGTGGCATATTCAGGCCCCTGCGCTCCCTTTATCTTTTTTTTTTGTTTGTTGGGCGAGCCTGGTTGTGCGATATACACATGCTGAATATAGCGCGTCGGAGCCTGCTATATATCATACATCCACGCCAGAAATGGCAAAAAACTCATTTTTATACACGTGACTCGTAGAGTATACAGAGGGTATACTGGATTCGTTGAAAAGAATGTCACAGGTAAAAGAAAGCGTTTCCGACCATATAAATTATATATATTCTTGATCAGGATCAATAGCCGAGTCGATCTGGTCATGTCCGTATGTTTGTCCGCATGTGCGCCTGTCCTTCCGTATAAGCGTGGAGATCTCAATAACAATAAAAGCTAGACAGTTGAGAATAAGCACGCAGTTTCCAGAGGCATAAAAGCAGGGCAATTTTGTTGTCTGTGTTACCCCGCCCTCTCTAACGTTCAAAAACCGCCCAAAGCTGCCACGCCCACAATTTAAAAAAATGTTTTGATATATTTTCATTTTTGTTAGTCTTGTAAATTTCTATCGATTTGCCAAAAATCTTTATGCCACGCCCACTCTAACGCTCACAAACATCCAAAAACGGTCAATGTTCAAATTTCTCCTTCGCACTTACACAGGGAACTCGACAATAGCATTCTTTCTTGTTCACTTTTGAGTTTTTGCCAAATAATTAAAATTATTTTGCAAAAATGCACTACAAATTAATTTGGCCCAGAAGTTGTCTTGTGGACAAGCGCAGTAGTAATCTAAGAAAAACTTGTAATCTTTTTACTGAATTTACCCAGTCAATCCTGAACATCGAGTAGTGGCAAAGAATTTGGAACAATATTGATCAGTATGAATCCGTTAATTTTCTGTAAATTCAAGTATCCGTAGAGACGAAGCGCACCTTATAATCGGAAGAAGGCAAACAGTTTTTTCCTTTATATGAAAACATGAAAATCGGTTCTGATACGCTATCGTCAGTGCCAAGACTTTACAAAATCCAACGCGGTGACAATGAGAAGAATACATTTAGAAGATAAATGTAACGGTTTGATAGCACGGTTGTACTGTTATTGCTAACCAAAGTTCTCTATCAAAGGATTTCGTTCATTTAGAAAAAGGTAAGACCATTTACCTTTTCAAAACATACTTTCATTCTTACCCGTTATTTTGAGCGGGTGGAGGTGGAAAGTTTTTCTTCACTTATTGTCAATAAAAGAACTAAATTAACTGTATACAGTTAACTACAGTTAACAACGGTTAACTAAATTAACTAAATACAGAAAACTAATGCATATTAAATGATTGACTAACCGTTAAAATAGTTATGTAGCACTAAAACGAATTTTAATTTAATATCTTGTTGTAAAATCATTTAGTTAAGGCGTATGTGAAATCATCAAAGGATCTCTTCTAGAGGACTTACATAATTAATTTATTAAGCAGACACGTTACTATGATACTCACTAACATTAATAATTAACAATATTTATACATATTTACAGGAACCAGAATGTTTTATTGCTGTATTGCATTGACAATTATCAATTAATGGTGTTGACTTAACCCAAAAAAGGGAGAAAAATAAAATTCGATTGATGGGCAGACAGTGTAATCGTATTCGACATCCCTTCGCGCTGCTTAGTCACCTAGTAAACATTACAAATCCTGCATGAACAGCGAATAGCGCTTTCTATGCTACCAACGCGCCAACCCCGCCTAAGTAAGCCGCACATAGCCGAAAATATTTCCGTTTTTCCGCGAAGCCTACAGCGAAAAGAAAAATACCGTCATTTCCCCAAAGAAAGGTACTGTGAAAATTTGTACTAAAATTATGAAGTGGATGGTTTCTCCAACAAGGGTATGTGAAGTTTGTCTAGCCGGAGATAGCACTAATTCCTGCTATTCCCAGCCTGCGCTGGCTCGTTCTGCGGAAAGGGTGGTGGGCGGACACAGTGTCAATGCGCGATGGGATGACATGCAGAAGTTGTACGCAAAGACAATGAATAAGAACACGATACAGACGTATTTCTCAGGTGCTGGGGAAGGGTGCATCACTATGCCAGCAGTATGCATACAAGGAGAACCACAGATAAAGTTTCGTAGTTTTTCTCGGACTTCATGAAAACGTATCTAAGGCAAGGCGTATGGAAATTGCAACTGCACTCAAATATGCATATGTCGGAGTGCCCATGTGTCTTGGTCCGGATGCAGTGTCGGTGAAAATAAAAACATTTTCTAGGGCTTTTTGATGAACATTTAAACGGCACTAGCCATTGCAAAACGTCTCTGCGCACCGCACTCTCCGCCAACTCCTTTCCACCGGTTTACCAGGGTAGTATTTATACCCGTTACTCGTAGAGTAAAAGGGTATACTAGATATGTTAAAAAGTATGTAACAGGCAGAAGGAAGCGGTTCCGACCATATGAAGTGTATATATTCTTGATCAGAATCAATAGCCGAGTCGATCTGTCCGTCCGTCTGTCCTTCTGTCTTTCCGTTCGTATGAGCGTCGAGATCGCAGGAACTATAAAAACTATAACGTTGATATTCAGCATGTAGACGCAGCGCAAGTTTGTCGAACTGCCCAAAACTGCCATGCCCACAGTTTTGAAAATGGTTTGATATTTTTTCATTTTTTAGTAGTCTTATAAATTTCTATAGATTTTTCAAAAATCATTTTTCCACGTGCACTTCAGCGCCCACAAACCGTCAAAAACTGTCAGTGTTGAAATTTCTCCTTCGCACTTCCACTAGCTGAGTAACGGGAAGCAGATAGTCGGGGAACTCGATTATAGCGTTTTCTCTTGTTTTTTTTATTCATGAGCGAAGCGCTTATTCCTACGTACTTTAAAATGATTATTCTATCTGTCTGCCTTTTATTTTTTTTTGTTTTGAGGCTTACGCTTTTGCTGGGAGACCTGCCATTGCCATTCTTTGGCACATATATTTGAAAGTTGCTTTGCTGGGCTTGCCTACTTTAAAGTGGTTCAATCGATTTTCTGTTTCACGAAATAAATTACCAGTGCGGCCCTGCGCTGTTGAGGCTTCACTGCTATTTCACGGTATTAATTTCGTGGGCGTTTGCTGTTCAATTAACTCTTGACCAAAAAGCAAAAACAACAGTCGTATAACAATGATATCGGCAGCAACCAAACTCGAGTAAAAACTTGGTAGCAGCTTAAACTTTTGGCATGTCAGACATCGCTTTGAGTGGTAAGAGGTAGCGGTTGCGGGCGTGGCATAGGATCAGACTTACATGGTGGAGCTTCCTTAGCATGCGATGCCTGCTCCCCATCAAAGCTAGCCCCAGCTTGTTTGCCACAATCAGGGCCGCCCTTGTGGTCTGCAAGTTGTATAGAAAATGCGCATTTTCGGTTCGAGCGAATACACCAACCGTAAGCTATTTATAAAATATGCGCTTAAATAAATTGCAAGTTCTTGCAAACTGAAAAACTATAAGATGGCCGTGCTCGCACATTTTACCATTCCAAAGCAATAGTCAATTCAATGACGTATAGCCTTAAACGTGATTCCAACAATATATGTATGTACAGTACACACTCGGTTCTACTGTTGAATCCTTGTTTGCTAGTGCAGGATTTTGATTAATATTCGAAGCTAATGCCCTTGATGTGTACTTTCTAAAATTGGCAGACTTATATACACTGCCATCAAAAAATTTTTGTCATTTCAAAATTCATTAATCAAATAGAAACTATGAGGGTACCCTTATTTTCAGTTCAAAACGCATTCAGCAAATAATAAACGCTAGTCCGAGCTAGACAGAAAAAAAGTGCAGAAGGCTTCTTGTTGTTTTGAACCACATTTAACAAATCTAATCAATGTTTACACATCGATTGTTCTAAACCAACATTTCGATCCCATTTAGTTTTCCGATTTGGCCACCAAACAAATGTGGCAATCTTGCCGAAGTAAGCCTGGCAATGCCAGGGAGCTGAGATAGCATGAATGAGCAATAAGTAAAAGGAATTCCTTGTGTCTCGCCTTTGGCCAACCGCCAAAACGGTATGAAAGTGAAAAATTTTGAAATCTGTCAACGAAAAATATTTGAATATCGACGAGGACAGGCTGAGACAGGGAAACATGGAGGATGCTTGCCTTTCACCGCCGACGATGATGTGACTCTGTCAAAGACCCATTCTCAAAAGGCCCAGCTTATAGACATGTGAGTGATTGAATGCAAAAATCCAATACGCTATAAGTAGTATAATATCAATATTGTAAAGAAAAACAAGACAGAATGAACAATAAATGTACATAGAATTTGTTTGATTTAAATATCATCCCACTTTATAGAGGAAAACTAACTAAAGCTAAAGTCAGATATGCCAATTGTGCGAAAAATTAACTGCCTCACTCTAACTGCTTCACTCTATACATATAGAAGCATTGTTTGCCTGTACATATATTTTTTGTGGCTTGCTAATCTTATATTCTTATATTCGTCAATAGTTGCCACTTAACTTTCTTATTTAATATCAATAATATGTCAAGAGTACCTCAAAATCTGTTTATAGGCTATTAAGGCATTGAGACTCGAACTAGCCATGAATGTAACATTCTGTACGGTTTTTACTTGTAAGGGCTTCAAAATTACGACTAACATTGGGAGCTGCGAAAAGAACAGTAACGAAACAGGACTTAGCAAACCTCTCAGCGAATACCAAAATTGTTTGGCCGTAAAAGGCCAAATTTACGCTAGTCACGACTCTATAATTTGCGACTGTTTGTTTCTTCTATTCAGGCTGGTTTTCGAGCGAGGTAAAATGTGAATGTAATAAAAACAACGAAGGCAAGCGAACAAAAATGATTAAACGTAAAAATGATGCACATATTAAAATGGAAGCTCGCACACACAAAGCTCATTAAGGTGTTGAGGCATTGCTTACGAGAGTGAAAAGGCGCAAGGAAGAAAAAGCCATAACTGCTGAATGTTGAAACACGCTTGGCAATTACTCATTTAACGATGATCACACTAATGGTCGACGGGAGGTATGAGAACGCCCCCGAAGGCTGCTACACAGCTTTGTGACGTGAACGTTCCAAATCGCTTAAATAAGAAGAGAATCCATTTTTCTTCAAATTGGCGATGTCCTGTGTCAGATAGGAAAATAATTCAGGTAAAATGTCATTAAAGTAAGAGGCAAGCTACTTCATTGAATGACGACAATATAATCTTTTTCTACAAATATTCTAATTTCAAAGGGGTTACTATCAGATGCTCCTTAATAGGCTATTTATGTATATAATTACGCGAATTTATGTTACTCTTATTTAGTTTTATTATACCCTTGCACACGGTGTATTGATTTCAAGCGGAAGTTTACCAGGCAGTCGAGGATACCTTTTCGGCCATATCAGAGAACGAAGTAGATGGGAACTGAAATTATTAAATAACTGAAAGTTTGGGAATAATGATTATGTATCGCTATCGAATGAACTTGGCAAGACTAAAAGAAATGAAATGAAATATAAACTGAAAAATTTTGAAAACAGTGAACGACAGATTTGGGCGGTTTGTGGATGTAAGAGGGGGTGTGACAACAATCTAGCACAGCGTAGGCGCCATTAGAATCTCAACGGATGTTCTTTCTTGTTAAATGCTAGTATAATACCTACAAAACGTAAATAATAGTATTGGTTTGACGAGTCTGGAGTTACAAGATTGATAGCTCGACAAGGGCAAACAAATAGTAATCTTTTTAAAACAAACCATTAGCTATATCTCTCATATGTCGCGAAAAGTTTAATAATGAGCTTGGAAGAATAACTTGAAAGATATAATTCCGAATTTAAAACTTATGACAGATGTTAAAAATAATAAAAAAAATGTTTTAAACTTAATTTTAAAATGTTATGTAACGACCTTATGCCAACAAACCGAAGTCCCAACATTTGCTCTCTGATTTGCACTACTTTTATTAATTGCGAATTCTTCTATAAATACCGAGAAGCGATAAGGGGTAATTTTACCCGTTACTCGTAGAGTAAAAGGGTATACTAGATTCGTTAAAGGGATGTAACAGGTAGAAGGAAGAGTTTCTGACCATATAAAGTATATAGCTGAGTAACACGTATCTAATAGTAGGGTAGCTTGATGTTGTTGACGTTTTATATAATATATTTACATTGATATTTATATTGGTATTGTATTGGTATTTATATTGGTATCAACCTAAAAGACAAAAGAATAACAAGCGTTCTAAATATTAGAAAAAATGTCGTGCCCTGTTCTTGTTTTTGGGTCCTATTTGAAAAATTTGTTGGTGGTTCTACGATCGTTGCCCTTGGGGCTACTCGGGGAGAAGCCTCCTGACCAGTTCGAACATGGCCAATAGCATCGTCTAGTACTACGGGTCTACACAGTCTCCTTTGCCGCTACAGTATTCTTATTCGAGCTTAAGCCCCGGCTTCGTAGCAGAGCACCTGCTGGTGCTGTCAGCGGTGACTCACAACCCCTGCACGGGTTAGTCTAGCAAGTCTTTCCACCGCAGTCTGCAGCCCACATAAGGCCAGGCGATAAAGCTCTAAATGTCACTGCAATGTCATTTGATTATGTTGGTCCGTGGAGATGCTGTGGGACATTCAGGGGTGCCCGCCGCCAGCTGTGAGTTCCCAGTTTGGATTCCTAGTTCGCCAGGCAGCCAGAGGTAAGCAATTAACGGCACTTCAACTAACCGGAAGTGCTGGTGGGTGCCAGGTAGGCTGATTCCAGGATTCAAGTAGATGTCAGTCAGCAGGCATAATTTAAATTCCCTACTAGATAACCTTAGGTAGTGGAAGTGCGAACCAGTAATTTGAACATGTTCTGGAATATCTGTAGAAATTGGGGAAAAAAATATTAAAATAAAAAATGTAAATGATTGGGCGAATATATCACAATGTATCAAAAATAAAATCAAGAAAATTTGGTTGATACATTTGATACTATGTAGTCCTATGGAAATCCAAAAACCCAGAAGTTTAGTTTTAAATTTAAAAAAAAAACTTTCCCATTTTCCATTTATGTCTAATTTGATACGCATGTTGTAACAGCAGCGCCTAAAAGACCTTCACTAATTTGCAGAAGACTCCAGCAGAATGTCTTAAAATTTCTCGCTTTACGCGTATCTATGGTACCATTTATTATACCCGTTACTCGTAGAGTAAAAGGGTATACTAAATTCGTTGAAAAGTATGTAACAGGCAGAAGGAAGCGTTTCCGACCATATAAAGTATATATATTCTTGATCAGGATCAATAGCCGAGTCGATCTGACCATGTCCGTCTGTCCGCCTGTCTGTCCGTCCATATGAACGTCGAGATCTCAGGAACTATAAAAGCTAGAAAGTTGAGAATAGGCATACAGACTCCAGAGACATAGACGCAGCGCAAGTTTGACGATTCATGTTGCCACGCCCACTCTAACGCCCACAAACCGCCCAAAACTGCCACGCCCACACTTTTGAAAAATGTGTTGATATTTTTTCATTTTCTTATTAGTATTGTAAATTTCTATCGATCTACAGAAAAACTTTTTGCCACGCCTACCCTAACGCCCACAAACCGCCCAAAACTGCCACGCCCATACTTTTGAAAAATGTTGTGAAATTTTTTCACATTGTTGTTTGTCTTGTAAATTTAACTCTATATACCAAAAATCTTTTTGCCACGCCCACTCTAACGCCCACAAACCGCCAAAAACGGTCAGTGTTGTAATTTCCCTTCACACTTTTACCAGCTGAGTAACGGGTATCAGATAGTCGGGGAACCCGACTATAGCGTTCTATCTTGATTTTAATGTCACCACTGCATCCGCTGTTGTGGTCCCGTAGCCACTTTTGTGTTCATTCTCCCAGTTGCAAGCCCACGGACTTCCCTTTGCGTTTGCTGGCTGTCCATCCACCATATTTCTTCTTGCCTTTTGGCTTTTTACGACAATGTCAGTTTTACGACCGTATCATTGCTTTTACGAGGTGTGTTCAAAAAGTATCGAGAATTTTGAATTTTCGCGGGTTACGTATAATCGAATTAAATTTTTTTTTTGGCGTTATGTTTCAAACAAAATTTCCCATTTGCCATTCCCATTTGCCACAACAACTGAAACTAAGCTGGCCCGAACTCCGTAGGACAAGAAGACGCACAAGACTTTTCAGTTTTATAAATATTTTATATGTACTCTTGCTTACACTTAAGTCCTATGCATAAATTAAATAATTGGTCAAATGAAAAAAAATTGTATTAATAAAATATTCGATAAAATAAATTTTACATTGATGAAAGTTGGTAAAAAAAAGGTCAAGTAAAATCCCTAAATAATCGATGTTTTTTTCTAGAAATTACGCTCAAGGAGCGATGAATAGAGCGAAAATGCGCTTAAACAGCGGTGATTAAAGGCGATGATTTTGTGTGTTTTACCGTTTTTAAGTGATGGTTTCATAGGACATTACAATGTTAAAATTATCGCTTGCTTTTATAAAATTGAGCGGTGATTTAGCGCTCGAAATTTTTATTGAGTGGTTATTCACCGGTGAAAAGTTGGTGATGGGTATGTTTCAGTTGGCAGATTCCAAAGCAGAACTTTTAGAAAATACATACATACATACATATGTATAAACGTTTTCAATTGAAAATATTTAGATTTAAGAGGTGGGCAAATGAAAAGAATTATTTTTAAGGGTGGGCAATCGATAAAAACTATTTTTAAACGGGTTTTTTTTATTGAAAATATTTAGTTTTAAAGGGTGGGAAAACGAAAATTATTTTTAATGGTGAGCAAACGAAAATATATTTAATTTTAAGGGTGGGCAAACGAAAAAACTGTTTTTAAAGGGTGGGCAAACGTTATTTAATGATAAATTTTTAATATTTTATTTCTTTAATGAGTTAAACATATTTTCAAAACTAAAACTTGTTTCACAAATCTAAAGGATGGGCAAACAATCTTATTGCGATTAAAAAAAAATTCGAATTAAATTCTAATTAAAGTAAAGTAACGTTGCAAAGAGCTCTTTGCCGCTTGTATGTCTCCATTTCTCTCGCACTTTCATTAGCTGAGTAACGGGTATCTGATAGTCGAGTAAGACGACTATAGTGCTATCCCTTGTTTTCCTTAGCAAACTGATGATGGATATAATCGGATTGCGGGGGGAGACTCCTTAATGAACCCTAAATAACCCTAAACCCTAAATACAGAAACTTGGGCCTGAACTTGAACTTTTCCCGCTTAACACTTTGCCGCAACAATCTATCGTTTTGCTGCTTCTGTCGTTCTGGTTGGAGGAAATGCTTGGCATTGCCAAAAACGAAATTGCTGTTAAACTGAAGATGTTACATAATATACCTAGAACAAAGTTTTTATTGTTAAGCCAAAGCAAATCCGCGGCATCCATAATAGTTTGCTTGGCGGAAAAACTTGCAATGCGTATTTAATGCATAAAAGCGTTTGTCTCAATTTCTCGGGACCATCTATAGGTAGTTTCCGAAGAAAAAGCAGTGCTGAGAATCGATTGGATTGAAACAGAACACCAATACTAACTCTGCCTTGATTTTAATTGCAGTGCTGAAAACGGATTTTGCTTGCTTTGCAGAGAGAGAGAGAGAGAGAGAGAGGAAAGTTATCATACTTTCCTCAAATATTTACGCCGTTTAAAATACATATCTGCAAAGAAATTTCACTAAAACATTTTAGCTTAGCTTTTACAATATATGAAGCCTAAGTTTTCTACTCTGCGTGAATATTCTACTATCTTAAAAAACACACCGAATTTGTCTGTGAATTTCGTTATGATGTTCCTATTATTGTGGTCGGCAATGCACATGCTGACAAATATACTTAAAGAATTATCGCTTGTCAGAACCGTGCGCTAAGATAAGTTTTAAAATAAGTTAACGTACAATAAAGCAAAAACAATTTAAGAACAACTGAAGGTTGAAAGTGAAATTCTTTTATAACATATTTCTTAATTATTCTTTTTAAAGTGGGGATATTCCACAAGTACGAATTTTGCTATATAGTTATGCTGGGCATGTGACTTTCAATATTATTTCGTTTGCAATCATTGTGGAAGCACCCCTTTAAAGGCTTCTGGGTGCTTTTGAAAATTACAAAGCTTTTGTAAACGTTCTTCTGGAATGTTTCCAAATATGTTTGAGAATACAACGGCTGAAAGCTTCTGGATGCATTCAACTTATAAATATCTGTATTTCATTCATTTTGATTTTCATTTATTCACAATCTTTCTTATTCAGTTATTCCATTACCTGTTACTCGTAGAGTAAAATAGTATATTAGGTTTCTTAAAAAGTACACAGGTATGTAGTTTCTTGATCAGGATCATCAGCCGATTCGATCCGTCTTTCCGTCCGTATAAACGTCTAGATCTCAGGAACTATAACATATAGATTACGCAAGCAGATTACAGAGGCATAGTCGCAGCGCATGTTTGTGTACTGATTTTGCCACGCCCACTCTAACGCACGCAAGCCGAACAAAACTGGCACGTTTAAACTTTTAATATAATTAAATTTTTTTTAAATGTATTATTATACCCGTTACTCGTAGAGTATAAGGATATACTAGATTCGTTGAAAAGTATGTAACAGGCAGAAGGAAGCTTTTCCGACCATATAAAGTATACATATATATTCTTGATCAGGATCAGTAGCCGAGTCGATCTGGCCATGTCCGTCTGTCCGTCCGTCAGTCTGTCCGTATGAACGTCGTGATCTCAGGAACTACAAAAGCTAGAAAGTTGAGATACATACATACAGACTCCAGGGACATAGACGCAGCGCAAGTTTGTCGATTCATGATGCCATGCCCACTCTAACGCCCACAAACCGCCCAAAACTGCCACGTCCACACTTTAGAAAAATGTTTTGATATTTTTTCATTTTTGTATTAGTCTTGTAAATTTCTAACGATTTGCCAAAAAACTTTTTGCCACGCCCACTCTAACGCCCACAAACCGCTCAAATCTGCCACGCCCACACTTTTGAAAAATGTTTTGATATTTTTTCATTTTTGTATTAGTCTTGTAAATTTCTATCGATTTGCCAAAAAACTGTTTGCCACGCCCACTCTAACGCCCACAAAACCGCCAAAAACTGTATGTGCTGAAGACTCTCCTTCGCACTTCGAATAGCTGAGTAACGGGTATCAGATAGTCGGGGAACTCGACTATAGCGTTCTCTCTTGTTTTTTTTTTATCAAACTTTATCGATATGTCAGTAAAGAGTTGAAAATCTTGTTTTTATCTTGGAAGACGGCAAGTATCTGCAAAATATGTATAGATAAATTATAAGGAAAATATGTTTGTTTTTGAATTGATGTAAAAATGTTTGTAGCTATTTAAAACCATTTTTGCACGTCTTTTCTGCAGAGCTGCTGAGAGTAATTGTCAAAGGGAAGAAGACGTGACACAAATAAAATTAGATGTTACAGCAACAAAAGGATCCGCAGACAGCGGAAAAGGGTACAAGTAGCTGTTTCAACGCATTCAGCTAGCTCTTCCTTGCAGGCACAGAACTTTCGTTTTGGCTTTTTATTTAACCGCAGTTTCTTACGGCAATAAGTGGAAAAGAATTTCTTTTGCGATTACATTGCTGGGCAGTTGCCCAGTATCACAGTGTGTCTGTGTGTACAAAGTTTTCTTCATTTGCGACGCCTTAAGGAGTGTTTAATGAAAAGTTCCACATAGAGGGAACTCCCTATTGGGAAGGCACTCGAACAAGGGATACCGGCCGACCCGGGACAATAAGTGATACCGCGCTGCATCAATATCCAGCTGCCTTTTTGTGCTATTTACAAAATGAAATACGCCGCAAGTTTTCGGGACGGAAACTAAAACAGAACCACGAACAAGACCCAAAGTAACCACAATTATTAAACTTTTGTCTAGCTTGTGTTTACTTTGTACGAGGACGAATGGATGGAAGCAAAGTCCTGAGAGTGGAAAAGTTTGAAAGGAAAGACAATATCACGAGAAAAACGAAAATGGGATGGAAAAAACCACATGAAAGATCAGCTTAATGAAACAACCTTTTAAATGATTAATTATAAGCGGGTACAAAACAATTATAATATATGTATACATTTTTTAAAAACTAGCCAACATTTTAAAATGCAATCAGCACACCTCGTTTTTTCTCAGAAAAAATTTGGTGCACCAAAGTGTTACAGGCTATTGTGTTGCCAAGACAGGCAAAGGAAAGGATATAGCTGCCGGCAGATTTATCTCCCCTTACGACTCGTATGGTGAGGTTTGGGTGCCTTCAATTGACTTAAGCCAACTCTGTCATTGTCTCCCCCATTAAAAGCAATAGCATTACATAAAATGTAAGTACATACAGAAATCAATCTTTCAAAGGACCCCACCATCTTTTGGGATGATGAATACAAAAACAAATAAAAGGCAGACGGGAGTGCTTACATCTAAAATCAATTGAGTGACTGACACTGCGACTAGCAATACAGTCTGGTAATGAGGCCATATCGAAAGTGAACACCCGAGGCACGGTTTATCACTATGAATATTAAAATTGCCAAGCAGGCGTACTTCACGCATTTTTTATATTATCCCCCGGGTGAATATCCATCCGGCGTTGGCTTCCCAACTAAAAACTTCTCATTCGGATAATGCTGGATTAAAATATTATGCTTAGTTGACTTTGCCATTTAAAGGAGTCTGACGGCATTTTTGTATTTTTTGATCGCTTTGCAAGAACGTAGTTCAATTCAATTCAATTTTGCTTTTTCACCGACGAAATTGTATGTTAAATGTATGTTAAATACATCACCCCTTCCCTTCCTTTCGCGTTTGCTTCGATTCTCGCCGCCCAGGTGAAATTTATATAGTATATATAATTATATAGTATTCCTTTAACGCTAATGGGGTTTCTCATCCTCGGAAAGCAGGACGCAAGAGATGCACGAATTGTGATTACGGTATGTACATATTGAAGTAAACATACGGGTACGAAATAGGTGGTAGAAAATAAGGCAACCTTAGTTTTTCCTTTTCGGGACTTCTAAACATTACATCCTTAGATATACACCTCATTTTAGACGCATCAAATCTTCCGTTTGGAATTTTAGTAACTGATTCGTATAATCAGAATTCAGATTTCAGATCAGATTTGTATAATCAGAAATACCATCGTAGCATAAGTCTGCATCGCTGCCTTTGATGCAATCTTGTGGAAGCAAATTAATAAAGTGCTGCCCCATATATGTACAAAGGGAAAAATACAAATATTTTAATGGGTTGAACGCCAATCAAAATTATTTACACAAGATTATTTAATTTAAATGTCTACTAAACACGCAGATGGGGAGGCAAGCAAGGGAGTGGGACAAATTTATGAAATTAAACTGAATACTTCCACTGGAAGAACTGGCTATGGAAAATGTGTTTGCCAAGCATGAAATGGCAGCCATACATCTTAATACAGGCTTTAATAAAACGAGCTCCAAATGAGAAAATCGCACGCACACGAAGTCCGATATGAAATTCAACATGGGTGTGCTTGGATGAAAAGGAAAACAAAACAGAAGGGGATTACTATCAGATACCCGTTACGCAACTAAGGATTCCGGTGTGCTTTCCCTTTTGTAATATTATGTAATAATATGTAATATTAATATCTCGTTAACTATTCTCGGACAGACAGACTGTTAGACAGACGGACGGACGGTCGGACAGACGGACATGACCAGATCGACCTGGCTATTGATCCTGATAAAGAATATACATATGTACTTTATATGGTCTGAAACGCTTCCTTATGCCTTTTACATACTTTTCAAATAAACTAAAAAAAAGTCATTTTCATATACCTCTACATAATCATAATACATACATGATCCAAAATTGAGGCCACAGCCTTTGCAGCGGTAGAGAGCATATGATGCTGACTTTACAGATGTTAATTTAACATTTGCGTTATATGTATAACATAAACCTTTGATCAGTACTTAATCCGATAAGCAACAAGAGAGAACGCTATAGTCGAGTTCTCCGACTATCTGATACCCGTTACTTAGCTATTGGAAGTGCGAAGAAGAGTCTTTAACACTGACAGTTTTTGGCGGCTGGTGTTACAGTGGGCGTGGCAAAAAGTTTTTTGCCAAATCGATAAAAATTTATAAGTCTAATACAAAAATGGAATAATATCAAAACACTTTTCAAAAGTGGACGTGGCAGTTTTGGGCGGTTTGTGGGCGCTAGAGTGGGCGTGGCAACATGAATCGACAAACTTGAGCTGCGTCTATGTCCCTGGAGTCTGTATGCTTAATCTCAACTTTCTAGCTTTTGTAGTTCCTTAGATCTCGACGTTCATACGGACAGACGGACGGACGGACAGACGGACATGGCCAGATCGACTCGGCTACTGATCCTGATCAAGAATATATATGTATACTTTATGTGGTCGGAAACGCTTCCTTCTGCCTGTTACATACTTTTCAACGAATCTAGTATACCCTTTTACTCTACCAGTAACGGGTATGTGGCGACACTGATATATTGGTAGCGTCACCTACAAAATACTAGATTTAAGCGATACGGTAACCCTGTACATTTAAGCGTTATTCTCTCGATACGACTTAATACGCGCGCATTGTGAGTGCCTTATTATAATAAAGCTTTGTAATAAAAGATATATGTACGCAAACGAAGTAAATGGCGAAACCCACATCGCCAAAGTGGTGACCCCGACTAGCGCAAATTGTGCGAGAATCTGAAAACAATTGTTCGTACTTTTGTGAAATTCAAGTGCACGCACACTCACACACATACGTTGACGCAAGTCAATGCGCAACAGCCGTTATAATTTGCGAAATTTACAACCAAGACGCCTAAATTTCGACGACGAAAGCGATCAAGAGAATCTGTCCACCGCCATGCCGGACCCGAACCCAGATTTCTCCGCTCAAATTCGAGAACTCCAACAACAGCTCGAGGCACTTCGGACAAACGTTCCTGCGAACAGAGATGAGACGCCGCGCACGCACACACGTGTTACCGTGCATTTGCCAAAATTCACACACAACAACCCGCACCTGTGGTTTGCTCAAGTGGGGCGATCATTCCGTTTGCACCACATTGTCGGCGACACTGACAAGTTCGACTTGGTGACACTGCATTTGGAAGAAGATCTGGTTTTGGCTGTGGAGGATTTGGTCACTCGTCCACCGGCAGACAACAAGTACGCAGCAATCAAAACTCGCTTGCTGCAGAAGTTCGCTGAATCGCACGAGTCAAAACTGCGACGACTACTTCAAGGAGGAGGTGCCACCGGATTAAAGCCTTCGGAAATCTTGGCAAATATGCGACGCTTGGCCCCGGATCCTGGCAGCGAAAACATCATTCACACCCTATTCCTGGCTGAGATGCCAGCCTCCATTCGTCCGCTGCTCACCGTATGGGATGAGTCGGACTTGGACAAGCTTGCGAAGATTGCAGACAAAATGCTCGAAGCTGTTAGCACGAACGCCTCGTTTGCCATCGGCACATCTTCAACTGCTGTTCCTCCAGCAAATCCGGCTATCTGCGCAGTTGCCCCTGCAGATCCATTGAAAGAACTTTCTGACAATTTACGTTCGCTCATGCAAGATGTCACGGCATTGAAAAAGGATGTCAAGCGCATCCAATCACGCAACCGATCACGCAGTTCATCTCGTGGACCAGACAGACCAGCGGACAATTCCGGTCAACAGACTTCAGGAGCACAGGAAAATCTTTGTTTTTACCACAAGCGCTTTGGTGACAACGCAAATAAATGCCGACGACCCTGCGCACGCTCCACGTCGTTACACTAGAGGAGCTGCCGCCTGACGCGCTGGTCAGCGGCAGCCAGGACAGCAGCAGCGATCCACCAGTTCAGTCAGCTGTTCCACGGGAGCAGCGTTTGCACGTCACCGATCGTACTTCCAACATCAGATACCTCATCGATTCTGGATCTGTGGTTTCAGTTGTACCTCGCACGCTGGTTAAACAGAAAACCACCCAAGCCGATCTGACGCTATACGCAGCAAACCAGACCATCATTCACACCTATGGTAGATACATAACTAATCTGGACTTGGATCTCAGACGCAACTTCACCTGGCCATTCATCATTGCGGACGTACACACACCTATAATTGGAGCAGACTTTTTAGCCGAATTCCAGCTTCTTATTGATCTCAAAAACAGATGCCTTATTGACTCGGTCACAGGACTGTCAACAACCGCGCGCCTAGCACAGGCGAATCAAACATCCGTTTCCACTGTGCAGGGAATTTCGAAATTTCGAGACCTTCTGCAAGAGTTTGTGGAAGTCACTAAACCGTCATCGAAGCATACAAAGCAACATGATGTACAACACCATATCGAAACATATGGGACCACCGTTTCTGACCGACCACGACGCTTATCTGGAGATAAACTTGCAACTGCGAAAAAGGAAATCAACTTTCTGATTGAGCAAGGCATATGTCGTCCCTCCAAACGTCCTTGGTCCAGCCCACTCCACATGGTCACAAAAAAAAACGGTGGCTGGAGGGCATGCGGCGATTATCGTAAGCTCAACTCGATTACGATACCAGATCGCTATCCGATTGCACACATTCACGACTTCACCGAACAGCTACATGGTGGGAAAGTCTTCTCAACGCTTGATTTGGTAAAGGCGTACTACCAAATTCCCATGGCGGAAGAAGACATCCAGAAGACCGCCGTATGCACCCCTTTTGGACTCATAGAATTCCAGTACATGCCTTTCGGGTTAAAAAATGCGACACAGACGTTCCAGGGTTTTATGGATAACATCTTTCGCGGCATGGACTTCGTATATTGCTACATAGACGATATCCTTAACTTCGAAATCGATCGCCGAACACGAAGAACATCTTCGAGCAGAGTTATCAGTCCTGCAGAAACACGGGCTAAGCATCAATCTGAGCAAATGTCAACTAGCGCAAACGAAAGTTAATTTTCTCAGCTACACGATTAACGAACACGGCATCAAACCACCGTCCAGTCGCATCGATGCCATCCTCAATTATGCTCGTCCTGAAACGATCAGCCAACTAGGCCGTTTCTTAGGCGTTATAAACTACTATCGCAGATGCCTACCTCGATCTTCGCACACTCAGGCACCGCTGTCCGCGCTGCTAAGAAATGTAAAGAAGAACGACCAACGACAAATCATCTGGACTACAGAACTCATGTCATCCTTCGAGAGTTGCAAGCAGAGCATAGCAGACGCAGCGCTCTTATCATTTCCTGCACCGAAATCTGAACTACAGCTGGTTTGTGACGTATCGGACCTCGCAATCGGAGCAGTTCTGGAACAACGCACTAGTCATGACTGGCAACCTCTAGGATTTTTCTCCAAGAAGCTCACCGACACTGAGAGAAATTATTCCACGTACGACCGAGAGCTACTTGCCATATACGAGGCAATCAAATATTTCAGACACCTCGTCGATGCACGCATTTTTGTGATAAAGACTGATCACAAGCCATTGGTTTACGCATTCCAACAGCGCCCTGAAAAAGCATCACCTCGACAGCTGCGGCATTTAAATTATATTTCGCAATTTTCGACAACCATCCTTCACATAAAAGGAACAGAAAATATAGTCGCAGACGCTTTTTCGAGGCTTTGCACTATCACGATGCCCACAGCGATCACCGCGGCGCAACTCGAGGAGGAGCAAGCCTCAGATTTTGAGTTGACACGCATCTTGCAAGGAACTACTTCCTTAAAGCTGAGAAAAGTTTGTTTCGGTGGAGAAAATTCAATATACTGTGACGTATCCACACCAAATCTCCGTCCTGGCACAGATCCTTCAAATCGTCCTTGATGTGCATCAGTGGCACGCCGTGGCCTCAACTATTACCAACTGTGCTACTTGGCCTTCGTACCTGCTTCAAAGAAGACATAAAATCATCTGCAGCTGAAATGTTATACGGAGTACCAATTCGACTGCCAAACGAATTCTTCGCCAACATGGATGAAACTGTGGATCCTACGACATTCCTGAGCAGTTTTCGAGAGCACATGCAGAACATTCGACCAACTCCCACATCGCACCATATTAAAGAAAAAGAACTGACAAATGCACCCATGTATTTCTCCGCATAGACGCAGTAAAGCAACCTCTGGAGCCTCCTTACACCGGACCGTACGAAATCATCAAACGCGACAACGACCGAGTTTTCACCATACGAATCGACGGGAAGGACTCAGCAGTATCAGTCGACCGCCTCAAGCCTGTTTTCCTAGTCAAGGACGACAAGCAGTTCGACTCGGAGGAATCCAACCCCACTCCTCAAAGGACTTACGAAAAACGGCGTAAGGTAACATTTGCGAGCCAAGGATCGTGACGGATTCACTGGAAGGGGAGTACTGTGGCGACACTGATATATTGGTAGCGTCACCTACAAAATACTAGATTTAAGCGATACGGTAACCCTGTACATTTAAGCGTCATTCTCTCGATATGGCTTGATACGCGCGCATTGTGAGTGCCTTATTATAATAAAGCTTTGTAATAAAAGATATATGTACGCAAACGAAGTAAATGGCGAAACCAACATCGCCAAAGGTATAAAAACACAGCGCCACCTAGAAAGGTGACTTACGGATGTCCTTCCCTAGATGTAGACTGAAAAAAATGTATTTGTTGAAGTTGGCAAGACAAATAATAAAATTAAGAAATAAATTAAAATTAAACGTGACTTGCTTCTTAGCACATTTAGTTCACACTCATAAAAATACTTAAAAAAACATTTTTTTGCCTGTACTTTCAGACAAAAACCCTAAAAAGGTAAACATAATATTGATTACTTTTAGGGTTGCATTTAGGTGCCTAATTTTAGGGTGCATTAAAAAATGTCTCGAAGTTCGGCGAAAAAGAAGTACACATCTATTGCAATTTGCAATTGCTATGTGCATTTTTATTTAAATAAAGTAAAGCACAAAACAAGCGAAACTTCTATCTTTTTCGTTTTTGTTATTTTCTTTTATTTACGTCCGAATGTTAGTTGTAGGGCAAATTAGGGTAGGTGCCAACGAAAAAATAAACACTTATTGCAATACAGGCGAAACGACATTAGATATGGCTAAACTAACAGGGCTAGTGATCCTGATCAAGAATATATATACTTTGTGGTGTCGGAATCGCTTTTCTTTATCTTTCACATATGTACCTTTTAAGGCTTTTATTAATCTACAATATACAGTCTCGCCACAATATGCACTCTGACCATGAATTCTGGCCCTATTGGCTCACTCTGCCCGGCAAACTGTTAAAGTACGCTTCTGTTTTTTTGTTAAGCTTAAAAAAGATAAATTTAAACAGCAGATACGTATCCTCTAGTAAACCAGCTTTGCAACTTATACGAGCTCTAGATGTGGGCTCACAAGCATGTTAACTATCCTTCCCATGTCCTTAATTTCTCGCCAACCAGTCCGTGCCTGAAATTAACTGGTCAACGAATTGCGAAGGGCAATGGCTAAAGCACCTGTGCGCCGCGCCCAAAAGTATGCTACAATATGATTTAATTCTCTGGCTAAAAGTTATTCGCTTCACGTGCATGAGTACCTTGAGGCTTATCACTGGCTTATCGATCTGTCTGCTGTCGAAGATCAGATAGCGTTCCATTCCAGCAGATACAACGAGAGAATACTGTCCCACCGAAGCAGACTTACCCGACGGTGGCTTTACTCAATCCTGATAAGTAGTCTAAAAAGATAAGAAAACAATTTAACCTTCTTTTATACTAAAATTAATACAGTTATAAATGTAGTTGTAATACTAATTGAAATAAGGAAAATCTTCTTTTATATGGGATTGGCTTAGCGAAGAAGAAATTTAGACACTAACAGTTTTTGGGAGTTAGAGTGGGCGTGGAAAAAAAATGTTTGTCAAAACGAGAAAAATTTACATTTCAAAATTGTGGACGTGGCATCTTTGGGCGGTTTATAGGCGTTAGAGTGGGTGTAGCAAGGAGTTTTTTTGTTGTGGGCGTTAGAGTGGGCGTGGCAACATGAAGCGACAAACTGGCTCTGCGTCTATGTCTCTGGAATCTGCATACTGAATCTTTCTAGCTTTTATAGCTCCTGAGATCTCGACGTTCATACGGACGGACGGACAGACGGACATGGCCAGATCGACTCGACTATTGATCCTGATTAAGAATACTTCATATGGTCGGAAACACTTTCGTTTGCCTGTTACATTCTTTTTAACCCTTTTACTCTACGAGTAAGGGGTATGAAAGAAACGTGCATGAGTGTATGCCTGAGTTTTCTCATCTAGCTCGCCGTCAACCTATTCCACATGTGAAATTACAAATTTGTTCTATGATACATTTCTAGGATACATTTGCGACCCTTCGGTATAAGGGGTTCTTTTTAAACATAGAATTACTGAAACTCAGATTGCCAAAGCTCGTTTCCTTTCATGGTATAAGGTAAATTTGATGTTTAATATTGTTTGTTTGTTGTTTGGAAATGGTTTGGCTCGTGTGTTGTCGAGATAAGGGAAGCACCAATCTGAGAATGGATTGCTAAAATATGATGGTATTCAGGCTGGCTTGATACGGCATAATTTAATAAAGTGGATACCTTTAGGGAGCTTAAATTATCCACTGTCGGCAGGCCTGGCGACAGGGAATACTGACCCGGGGGGAAAACACCCCCTCCCCACCCCATATAAGTTATGTTTCCGTCAAAAACCAGGGACCCACTTAGATGTCTGGGCCCGGGGGGAAACACCCCACACGTTTTAACGGCACCATATGTTAAACTGTGTAGATCGGATTGTAAATCCGAATGACAAGAAATGTTCTTATACTGCAAGCATAATTTAGCATCGTCTGCGTACATAAGTACACGAGAATGTTTTATTACTAAAGCGGACCAATGTGGGTCCCTCGTAGAACGCCGGATGTGATTTGAAGAATAAAAGAAAGAGAATTTTTTAAGAATTTTTCTTGGCATTCAAATAACTTAAAATTTATGTTAAAAGATCACCCGGATAACCAAATAGATCAAGGTTACCATAAGGTAATGATTGACAGAAGATGTTAATTATTTAGTCTGGACTTAACATTTCTTAGGTGTGTCAAGTTTTTATTGACCAAGGAGGTTTCTTTGATATTAGATTGTTACATAGTGCATCGGAGTTAAAAAATACTTAATGGCAGCCGCCACAATGTTGTAAGCGTAACTATCGGACCAATTAAAGCCGGATATAAAATTTGTTAGCCTCCAAAAATTTGGCTTGCGAAAACAATGTACTCGTATATGTTCAGCTGATTTCATCTCGTTCGCAACTCTGAGGCAAGCATCACACAGTATTTTAGATTAGCACTTGTAGGGCCCCTAAAACCAGCGCACTAATTGAGCACCATTTTATTGGTGCATTGTTACATACTGATCAACGAAACCAGTAAAGCCTTTTATAACTAAGCAATATTATTTCCTATTGCAAAAAGTGGAAGTACAGGTATTATTTAAATGTGGCGTGCCTGTTTGGGCACACTTTGAAAGTGTGTGTCTATCCAAAGAATTCCTCAAATTTATTTTATTTACTTTAGTTTTAAGGGTTTTACTAAGATTCACTTTATTTTGTTTTCTTGCCACATAATGTTAAAATGAATTGATTAAAGTTTCTTACTAGTTACATCAAATATAGCGATCAAATAATGTGATCAAATCAGTAGCGTAAAAGTGTAAAAATGTATTTTTAGACAAGGCTTAAATACTTGAACATTAAATTAACATTGCAGCTTAAATCTCAGTATTTATATTCAAGTTTTAATGTATCTATCAAAAACCAATCCAAATGTCGTATTTTGGTGGTGTGCTGATGATAAAAATCATATTACAAGTAGATAATGTGTAATTATACATATACATATATATATATGTAGATATACATATTCTCCGTAATATTTGTCGTTTCTTAATTAATATTTACAATATCAGCTGTTATATGAGCAATATTTGTTGTATTATTTGTATTAATTAATTTAATTATTTTAAAGAATGATTTTCGAAGAATTCTCTCGTCCTTTTTAGACCCACATAGAGATGTGCCATGGGCACTTTTTGTCTTTGGTGTCCTCGGTTGGATTTTGCCGCTTTTGTGCAACAAGAACATGCTGATTTGGCCTTAATCAGTTTAACAGACACATTTAATGATGCCGCCAACTTTGTAGCAGACCAAACTTGGAAGGGCTTTTGTCTGATGGTTTTAAAATATAGCACGACGTTTACGTAAGCTTAAATCTGTGATGGCTTTCCGGGAAATCTGCTAAGCAAAGCATAGAAGTAAGGCGCATGCCTTACTTATTCGCAGTCCGAATAAAGAATACAATTTTCTTATATACATACATACATATGTGTATATATATACATTTTCCAGTCGAAAATGCAATCTGGCCAATTCAGATTTATTGGGACATTAAACGGATCCCTCAATTGACAAAAGAGCTGATAGATAACATCGAATTTAGTTTTGCGGGAGAAAAAGCAGAAGTGGTAAATTAACCAAGTGATAAACTTAACTAATTTAATAACACCCATCACTAAATGCGATCCCGAATTCTTTCTGTTCAAATTCATTGTCGAAAATTGTCTTATTTCACTTTTCCCTTTTTGTCTGATTCCGTATAAATGAATCGAAATCGAACCGAGGCACTGCCAATAACACTCAATTGCTTTGGGCCCTCCATTGTGTATTTTTGTATCGAAATGTGTGAGCATGTCAACGTCAAAAACTGTTAGCAAGTTCTATACATGTTGACGCTGCCTTTCAATTCCATCTATTGTGGACTACCTACTTTGTTTTCTGCCGCATTGGCGTTTTAGCGATATTTCGTTTCCCTCTTAACTCCTAAGCAATTTTCGACGCCATTTTGTAGTATTAAGCTGTGGATTTAGTTGGTCTGTTTGACTATTAGTGCCTGGAAGTGTTCTTTGAACTTGCTAGAGCAATCTTTGTCACTTTCGTGGTTGTTGTAAGCACCCGTTTTCCGCGTTGACAAGGAACAGTGGTCAATGATAAACCGCACAACAAAAGTATTTCTTTACGTTACAGCTTTTGACCGAAGTGCTGGGGAGAAGTGGAGCGCCTTCTAGTCGGGATATTAATACAACACGCTGTCGGCTTACACTACTCCGGGGTTACCTGTTTCAGTAATTGAGGCGTTCACTGAGCAATAGTGAGCTGTTAGAATTTTATTATAGTCTTTCTGGTAACGCAACAGTTATTAGTTTACCCTCTGAAATGTATTTGGAGCAAGCTCCATTGCGTCTAAACGTTCAGCAAAGTGACCAAACTGGCCACATGGCCTATGAATATCCCCTCCGTAAGTCCATTAGCCCGAATAAATTCACTTATGCTGCACCCAAATGACTCCAATTATGCCGCCAGCATAGGAGGATTCACAGCCCATAAGGTCAGGAAACCAGCTCCAGCCCGGAAAAGCGGCTTAGGATTTAATTTCCTGTTTCCACTCATAACAGGCGGTTTCCCGTTCTCCTGAATCTCCAGTCGCTAGTCTCTTTGGTCCTAACCGAAGATGTCCCGTAATTAAATGTGCCCATACGCAATGATGCATGGATGGCGAACAGCTTTCTACCAGCCGTATTTGCCTAAAAGAGGTTTCTTTGCAAATCCTTTAAGTGATTTTAAGCCATCGTCGCTCATGCAACCAGCCAAAAAGGAAACACCTGGAGATCTCTGCCCTCCCGCTGCTGCAGCTCTATTTCTCGCCACGGCAGCTGCTGCACAATTTCCCTAATTAAATGTAAATTACAACATGATTCAATGCAATGCTGGCAAGGGCGGGCTAAAGATCATATGGCGAAGTTTCACGGGACGGAAGTAAATGACAAGAGGCGTTGTCATCGTAAGTTGAAAATTGTAATTTTCCTGCTTAGTACAATATTTATGCCGGCTAAGCAGCTGCAGACCCAAAGACGTATCCTTGTCTGGTGTCCTGGTATTTGACTTTTTGCCACTTCTTTTTTCTTCCTTTTTACGTTGTTGAATTGTTTTCTTATCATAAGCTCTGATGAAATGTAAGCCAAAGAGGATGCCAAAGTTTTTGTCCTTGCAGCGTAATGGCAGTCATTTCCGCTTCGGTCAGCCAACTCGAAAGTCAAAGCCGGTCAGCGAATTCGCGACTAACAGCTACCGGGTACCGAAAGTCCCAACTAGCGGCTTAAGCATACTTTCAGCTTGGGCTGCCATTGCGAGATGAAAATTGCTTCCTCTTCAACCCTTTATCGACACTCTCCCACAAAAAATTTAATTTTTAGGAGTTCTGCGATTTTTATTTTCTTTATATCAATACAAAGCGTAGGAAACGTGAGTCGAGCCAAAAACTACATTAATTCACAAATTAAAATGGCTCACGTATATACTGGGAAAAAATATACTAAAATAATGAACTAGACAGCAGTCTTTAGCCCAAAAGGTAAGATGAAGTATTGTGTATGAAGTATGAATTATGTTTTAACAGGAGAGAACGGACATGGTCAGACCGACTAGGCTATTGATTCTGATCAAGAATATACATATATACTTTATATGGTCGGAAACGCTTCCTTTTGCCTGTTACATACTTTTCAACGAATCTAGTATACCTTTTTACTCTACGAGTAACGGGTAAAATAAATACAACGAGTTTTTAGTAAAGTGACTCAAAGATAACCATATAGCTGCAACCAAGCTGTTTTGCAATCTGTTTTTATTCAAACATGTGTTTTGGTTTAATTCGTGGTATTGGACTTTATGAAGATAGTTATAGAATTACGACCGATTGCTGGTATATAAAAGACGGCGGCGAAAACTTTTAAATCAAATCAATTTTAGTCAGTTATCAATTAAAGGTTACTACATCCACTAGCACACAATGCAGGCTATTACAGTGTTCGTCTTCATTATCCTGGGCGCGTGTACCAACGGTACTCCAGTGGAGGCTCATAACTCTGGTGCAGCCAAGCAATTGGGCACATTCGACGAGGTCAGACATATGATAACGTCAGCTCCATTATCTCCGTCTGGCAATAACACCACTATCTCCCAAGAATCTCTGCCACTTTCTGGACCGAAGAAACCGGAAGAATTTGTAGCCCCATGGGCACCATCCACTGAGGCTGAATCCACAACAACTTTGACCCACACCACATTGGCTGATATATCCAAAAGGCAATAGGAAGATAAACGTGTACACGCAAAGAAGAACTTATGTATACTCACACGTAGAACACATGTAGAAAGGAAATATTTTGACGCATAATAAACGAATTTTCATACGAATGCGTGGCCTAAGCTCAAACAAATATTTTATTCCTAATTTTAATTGTCATCCTAGTTTGGAGGTGACAATCGATACACGTAACGTAATGAAAGAAAAACAAGAGAGAACGCTATAGTCGAGTTCCCCGACTATCTGATACCTGTTACTCAGATGGTAAAAGTGCGCAGGACACACAACACTCACAGTTTTTGCGGTTTGTGGGCGTTAAAGTGGGCGTGGCAAAAAGTTTTTTGGCAAATCGATAGAATTTTACAAGACTAATACAAAAATGAAAAAATATCAAAACATTTTTCAAAAGTGTGGGCGTGGCAGCTTTTGGCGGTTTGTGGGCGTTAGGGTGGGCATGGCAAATATTTTTTTGGCAAACCGATAGAAATTAAGGAGACTAACACAAAAATGAAAAAATATCGAAACATTTTTCAAAAGTGTGGGCGTGGCAGTTTTAGGCGGTTTGTGGGCGTTAGAGTGGGCGTGGCAACATGAATCGACAAACTTGCGCTGCGTCTATGTCTCTGGAGTCTGCATGCTGAATCTCAACTTTGTAGCTTTTGTAGTTCCTGAGATCTCGACGTTCATACGGACGGACAGACGGACAGACGGACAGACAGACGGACAGACGGACGGACAGACGGACGGACAGACGGACATGGCCAGATCGACTCGGCTATTGATCCTGATCAAGAATATATATACTTTATATGGTCGGAAACGGTTCCTTCTGCCTGTTACATACTTTTCAACGAATCTAGTATACCCTTTTACTCTACGAGTAACGGGTATAATAAGGGAAATTACGACCTAAAAGTAAATAATATAGAGTTAGAAGTAGGAGATAAAGTTTTATTAAGAAATGAGGTAGGCCATAAACTAGACTTTAAATACACAGGGCCCTATAAAAAAAAAACATAGGAGATAATAATAATATTACGTTACTTACAAATAAAAACAAGAAACAAATAGTTCATAAAGATCGATTAAAGAAATTTCATTCATAACTAATTATACCCGTTACTCGTAGAGTAAAAGGGTATACTAGATTCGTTGAAAAGTATGTAACAGGCAGAAGGAAGCGTTTCCGACCATATAAAGTATATATATTCTTGATCAGGATCGATAGCCCAGTCGATCTAGCCATGTCCGTCTGTCCGTGTTGAGATTCAGTATGCAGACTCCGGAGGCATAGACGCAGCGCAAGTTTGTCGATTCCTTTTGCCACGCCCAATCTAATGCCCACAAGCCGCCCAAAACTGCCACGCCCACACTTTTGAAAAATGTTTGGATATTTTTTTATTTTTGTGTTAGTCTCCCTAATTTCTATCGGTTTGCCAAAAACTTCTTGCCACGCCTACTCTAACGCCCACAAACCGCCCAAAGCTGCTACACCCACACTTTTGAAAAATGTTACGATATTTTTTCATTTTTGCATTAGTCTTGTAAAATTCTATCGATTTAAACCGCAAACCGCAAAAACTGTCAGTGTTGAAGACTCTCCTGCGCACTTTCACCATCTGAGTAACGGGTATCAGATAGTCGGGGAACTCGACTATAGCGTTATCTCTTGTTTTGTTCTTAGTTTGAGGAAAAATGTCCGTGTATTTAGAAAAGTTAAGCAACATATGTTTCTTAAAACATGCGTTACCTACATTACATTACATTTGTAAGCTAAGTGTCCTTGTTAAAGCACGAATTAATTTTGGGTGTAGTTCACCCAAGGCTTTTTGGAATAAGGATTGCACGTTCAATTAAATTTGTGCTCTCTTTGCCTGCTATGCATATTGGGAATGCAAACCGGCAAGTCGGGCTACCCCCACTGCCTGCACGTATTTTGTTTACTCTGCGTTTAAGTATTAAAATGGATTTGTTTTAGAGCTAGAAAGCCGACTTGAGCACGACTACTAACACGACATGATTCCCTTGGTTTTTGGGCCTGCCACCCAACCATTTCAAGCCCCTGTATTTCAAACACATGTCTTCCGAGATCATCGCAATTTTAGCTATTTAACGGGTTTAACGATTTCCAATTACCTACATTTTTCCGACCTTTTCCTAACTTTTTTTTTCTTTTTTCTCTTCAGCATTATCTGCTCGGCTTTGATTAGCTTTTCTCACTGAATCGATCTTAACGTCAAAATTTTTTGCTGCTATATTCGACCGAATGGTGCAATTTGGTCCAAATGATCAATTATTTGGTTGGAGCTTTAAGACAAAAGCAAGGAAAAATTTAATTAGTATATAACAATTTTGTTATCAATGAGTAAACTAATTAAATCACCAATAAATCATAAAATAATATAGTGTTACTTAAGAAAGTATCAACAGCGTTTTTATACCCGTTACTCGTAGAGTAAAAGGGTATACTAGATTCGTTGAAAAGTATGTAACAGGCAGAAGGAAGCGTTTCCGACCATATAAAGTATATATATTCTTGATCAGGATCAATAGCCGAGTCGATCTGGCCATGTCCGTCTGTCCGTCCGTCTGTCCGTCTGTCTGTTCGTATGAACGTCGAGATCTCAGGAACTACAAAAGGTAGAAAGTTGAGATTAAGCATACTGACTCCTGGGACATAGACGCAGCGCAAGTTTGTCGATTCATGTTGCCACGCCCACTCTAACGCCCACAAACCGCGCAAAACTGCCACGCCCACACTTTTGAAAAATGTTTTGATATTTTTTCATTTATGTATTAGTCTTATAAATTTCTAACGATTTGCCAAACAACTTTTTGCCACGCCCACTCTAACGCCCACAAACCGCCCAAAGCTGCTACGCCCACACTTTTGAAAAATGTTTTGATATTTTTTCATTTTTGTATTAGTTTTCTAAATTTCTATCGATTTGCCAAAAAACTTTTTGCCACGCCCACTCTAGCGCCCACAAACCGCCAAAAACTGTCAGTGCTGAAGACTCCTTCGCACTTTCACTAGCTGAGTAACGGGTATCAGATAGTCGGGGAACTCGACTATAGCGTTCTCTCTTGTTACAATTTGAAATCTCCGTCACAATGCAACTGGAAGAAAATGAGTAAAGCAGATTTGAATCAGCTTTAAAGCCATTTAGTATATCTGTTAATCGGTAAATTGAAAAGAGTGTATAAGTTAGAAAAAAGCGTGTACAGCGTGATGACCGAGTCGATCTAGTCATTTCCTCCTGTCTGTCCATGTGTCCATTTGTGGGCTATTAAAAGGTTATTAAAATATCATTGACAGAATATAAGCAAGTAATTTAACCTCGTGTGTGATCTCAGCCACTTCACTAATATCTAAGCTATTCGATTTCTGCTACAGCATTGGCCTTGCTGCGAGTTTTTTTTTAGATAGATGTGTGCCCATGTAACATTGTTTCATACATTTTAATTTAAAGGGCATCCAGGAAACAAAAAAATTGTATTTATTTGATTTATTGCCATCTTTTAACGCAAACTCACTTCCCCGAAATAAATACAAATACGGTATTTGCCAATTGAAAACTGAAATGTAATATACCTTTAAATGTATCAATGTGTATATGTATGTGGGGTTTTATTTATTAATATTGATGTTTTATTATTATGATAAGTATAGTTTTAATTAATAACATCTATTTTAATATTAGATAATAGTCTTCACGTCGTTTAAGTCTTCTCTCGTCGAATACTTCCGTCTTCTCTCGGCTCTCGTCACAAACTGCTCCCGTCGTCTGCGTTCTCGCCGCTTATATTGGGATCAGTCGCTTCCTTCTGAGAATCGTTGATATACGTCGTAGTTTCCTTTTGGTTCAACTTCTCTTTTTCCGCGTATTGCGATCGTCGGCGTCGACTTCTATTTTCCTTGAATTATGTTGATCGTCGACTTCAACTTCTGTTTTCCTTGAATTATTGTCTTTGCGTTTTCGTTGTCCAGAGCGTCGTCAATGTTCATATTCGAATATGTGGAAATATCTCTCCCACATGTATATTCACTAATGATTCTGCGCATCTGATTTTTAATCTCGTACGCTGTATTTTTTAGTACACTGTATTTGCGTTTTTACACTACATTTGCATGGATTTTAATGTAATATAGATAACGGTATCTGATTTTGAATTGTGTGCCTGAATTTAAAAAAACAGCTGCTCTAAATGCTTATAACAGCTGTGGCAATCATTCATTCACCATGTCAATAGAGGCTAGTGTGTATAAAAGATTACATTTTAGCCATTTCTGCCAGTACCGATTTGTTAACCACACACTAATCATACACCCCTTTGTTATGCATCGCATTTGGGCCCTGTCTTACCTATCCCTTGTTGGTTTGGTATTGGTAAGGACTAGTCCTAAGGAAGTTCACTTACAATCGTTTTTTGGAGATGAGTCCGCCCTAAGGTCCAAGTCAAATATAGCTGAGGCCTTGCTGACAAAAACTACAACAACAGCACAAAATTTGTTCTTTAAAGTCATTACAACAACCAGGCCATCTGTGACAATCGGGCAGGATGTAACCAAGACCAAGAATAAGGATCCTGTAAAAACTGACTCCCACCGCAAAAACCGCACACATCACAAACATCAGTCAAAAAACAATAAAAATAGGCGTCTTAATCTTGCCGAAGCTAATGGAAAAAAAGAGCATAGTCCCCACAAAATCTTGAATGACAAAGGACTGCAAGGAAAGACTGCTGCATTTCCGAAATCAAATCAGACTGATCCTGTAGCAGGAGGCAAACATAAGCCTAATAGAACGGTCTTTCTGGAAGCCAAGAGTATGTCTTTGAAAGATATAAGTGAACAGAACTCACCGGCCAGTAAATCCTCTGGCGACATACCTAGTGCTTCCTAGTCTCTGACAGTACAGATTTAAAGATGTATTCCCTGTTAAAAAACAAAGTATTGGAAAGATATATACAAATGTAATAAATAAATGAACTTAAAAATATATTGGCATAGTTTGTTCACCAAGCTGTTGCCACGCACCATCTAACGCCCACAAACTATCAAAAACTTCCATGCCCAAAGTTTTGAAAAATGTGTTGCATTTTTTTTTTATTATTGGTGAATTTCTATCGATTTGCCATGCCCACAGTAACACCCAGAAACCGCCCAAAACTGCCACGCCCACACTTTTGAAACGTTTATACATTTTTTTTTATTTAGTTTTTGTTTTTCCCTATTTCTATCAATATGCCAGAAAAATTAGAAAATTTCTCGTTCGCACTGAGTAACGGGTATCTGATAGTCGGGGAACTCGAATATAGCATTCTCTCTTGTTTTTACATTTAGATTAGAAATGGCCAATCTGGTAAAGATAAAATATGCTGCGTACGCGTAAAAGCTTTTTTAGTTTTCAAGATTACGACTTCCTTATGGACCAGTGTTGCCAGTGTTGAAATACTTCAGCAGATCTATACTTTTTTAGTAGAGAAAGTATTGAAAGAAAGAGACCAAGCAGTCTCCAATTGTTCAAATTCTCGAGCACTTTAAAATGTCCCCGTTGGAAATTGATGAAATTTTAACTCAATTATATTCATTTAATAAATTGGTTAAATAATGAAGATAACGCTTTTGGGGCGAAGTTTTAAATTACAAGGATGCAGCAGGCAATTACAGATTTCTGCAATTGGCACCTTTTGCTATAAAACTATTGATATTGCCATGGTTCAATGCAGAGGTTGAGCGTGTATTCAGCCAAATGAATATAGTTGAAACAAAACTGAGGAACAGAATTCATATTGGTATCTTAAAATCATTATTGCACATAAGGTAATTTGTATGGTGTAAACTTTATTTAATAATTGATAATTATATAATATAATATAATTTTGTAATTTCTACAGATATGGTTTGCGCAGAGAAAATAAATGCTGTCACAATTATATAGTTCCTCCAAATTACCTAAATCTTATTGGAACTAACCAAAGCTATACAAATAAAGACGCAAACTGTGCAGATATAGATTTTTTTTTTTGATCTTTCTCTTTTTATATACAATCTGTCTTAAACAAGTATGCCAATAAGTAAATTTTATAATTAATCTTAAATTAACAGAGGCAGTAGTTATCCATTAGGCCCTACTACATACTTTATGCATAACATGTTTTAATACTTAATACCTGTCAGGGAGATCTAGCACGTGAAATCTTTTAAGTCTTCTGACGTTGTTATTATTATTTGCAAAACTTAAGGCTAAGTTATTTTCATGGGTTCTTAGTCTGTCTATATATTTTTTTACTATGTTTTGCTATTTCTTCTTTAACATAAGGGATTCCTAAGTCTTTATGGATACTTTTATTTAAGATATAAAATGGAGCAATAACAATTTGTCTTAATATTTTTGATTGCTAGCGTTGTAGAATCTCAATATTTGAGTTGCTGGCAGTACCCCAGAGCTGTATGCCATAAGTCCACACGGGCTTTGTATAAACGGACTTTATTTTCCAGAGTGGTTGCAGATTTTCGGCCAAGCAACCAGGTCATCTTCAAACTTTTTAAATTTAGTTGCTGGCGCTTTGCTTTTATGTGATTTTTCCACGTTAGTCTGCGATAGAGGTGCAAGCCAAGGTACTTTATGCAACTACTTTGTGGGATTGCTGATCCATTTAATGACACTTCTGGGCAGTCACCTCTTCTTAATGAAAAAGTTATTTGGAACCAGCTTTCAATAAGACGTAGCTCTGCTTGCAGGAGCTGTGAGGCTTCCCCTTCAGATGCAGAGATATATATGAAACCACTATATTTTTGGAGTAATTTAAAATTTGTTATAAAGTTGGCAACTCTATTATGGACATATTTGTAAATTATACACAAACTTAAACTTACATATACATACTCGTATATCCAAATGCATTGCTCAAATAGGGTTAGCTGTATTAAAATGGTGAAATTCGATGTTCCTTAAAAACGGAGTTATATACATTTGCCTTTTATATCAAAAGCTAAAGAGTTAAAGGTGTAGTGTTTAAGCATAGATAAAAAAGACAGACGGAAAACTAACCGAATAAAAAGGTATTTCAATAGTTTACTCAAAATATTGATTTGGGAATATATTTAGAACGCATCGGTTTTTAACTTTCTTTCATTTTAGACTCACTTAATTTTTCCCCTGAGCCATTTTGTTTTTAAAGGTTTTGCTGAAAGGTTCCCTGAAATGGACTCACGCTGAGACTTTGCCGGATGGCCTTTCTTTTTGTGCATTGCCTTTGTATGTACACCACTTGTTCCTAAATGTGAGGTATCCGTATACCTATACGTAGTATATAGAGAGATAAGCGCACTTTCTTGTAAAATTCCAGCTGTTTGAGGTCCTGGAGGTTTTATATCTAATAATAATCAAATAGAAGATATATTTTCACATTCGGCGATCAGCATTCGTAGGAGCTGGTTGTGTTACCCAAACCACGGAAAGCGTTTGAACCAGTTCCTTAACACATACGCGTCAAATCTAATAAAGAGATTCAACTTCAAAATATAGTGGACATTTTTTACTAATTTAAAGCCTTAAGAAAATTCCGTTACTCCCAATGGCCTTAAAGTGGCATAGTAGAGAGAGCGCGGCAAGATCAGGTTTCATTAAAAGTGGGCTTTAAAAGATCAAGAAGGATATGTTTCTTTTTAAAAAAACACAAATTTACCGCAATTTCTCGGAGCCGCGAAGCCGCCAAAGAGAATAGGCGAATAAGGAAAAACAAAAAGTGCTCCAATAGGGGAAGAAAGAATCGGCAAATACCTGGAATAGCGAGAAAGATACATAAAATTTATGGAATTCGCAAGTGTGCCAATTCTTGGAAAACGCTCAATAAAAAAAAATCGCTACAGAGAGCATATTGGAAAAGAATAAATAAATAAAAAATGATCTGTAATAAAAGGAAAGCAGTGCGGTCGTAAAGCGGCACAACAGCTAAAACTACGAAACCTACACCGTTGACATCTACCATAGTTACCAGGAGCAAAGCAGTCAGATGCGACTGAGAGAAAGGCTATCAACCAATTTCAGTTATCCACATGTCTGGAAATCTTAAAATGTATGGCATTAAGGAAGTCGCCAGAGTGTGGTATGGCAGATGCAAGATCACTTGCAGTTCGGCAGCCAAGGTGAATGAGCTTGCAAAAAACAGAGAGTTGACAGAACAGGGATATATCCCCAAAATTTTTGAATACTTCATAACTAAAGCAGGCATTATATTTAATATGCCAACCCATCTATCAAATGAGGATCTTTTAAAGCAAATAAAATCTGCAATAAATCTCCAATATCCGAAGTTAGCAGGATAATGAAAAAAGTTAAAAATAACAACATGGAACTAGTTCCAACAGGCAGGGTCAAGATAATTTTCGATAGTTCCTACACAAAAAAATTAAAAGACACTGGAGAACCTAACCATTCAGGATACAAGATAAATATTCCTACCCCTCTCCATCCTGGCATTGTCAACAATCCAACAGCACGCTCAATAATGCAATCGAATCGGCCAAGAGTATGCTCAGCCTCAACTCTTACGCCAAAGTAGCAAAAGGATCAGAAACAAAAATAAATCATACCCAAACCTTCCAACGAGGCCCATGATGCTCTAATCACCCTTTGCAAAAAATGTACAGAATTTATAACAGACAGTAGCAACAGCTCCGAAATTAACCCCAAAGTTTTAAATTTTCTATGAGACTTAAAATAAATCCAACGCCGATCTAGATGCGCAGCAAATCTCTAACGCCATAAAGCTATTCTCTTAACTAAACCAAACATGTAAAAACAAAGGAGTCCAGACCCTGAACCTTATAAAAAACTGTAACATATTCAGCATTTCAATAGAACACTTTAAACATGGTCTCAGGGATCTATTTAATTATGCTGCGAACTTACCGATCGCTAGCATAATTGGAGGCGACTTCAACTCAAAATCAACATCATGGGGATCCGCAAATAGTGACCAAAAGGGCACATTGTAGAAAAATAGGCGATGAATGCAGGGTCTCCAACCTTTTCCCTCAGTCCAGTCCAATATTCGGTTTTAGATCTAACCTTCTGTAACAAAAGCGACCTTAACATTTCGTGGAGCTCTTCCAAGTCACAAACACTTACAGCAATCATTTCCCCTTTGAAATCATAATTAACAACATAAGTACAAATGTTACAACATACTAAACTTCGCACAATAGAGTGACTGCTGCCTTCGAAAGCGTAAATTTTTCAAGCCTGTTTCAAGCATTAAACAATCAATGAACCACATAACCAGGACAAACACAATTAAAATCACAGGACCAAATAAATACAAACCAAAAATGTGGTGGTGTCCAGAAGCGGAAATGCTTCTCCGGTTTTGAAACGCAGCGAGATTCAAATTTTATAGTACCAAAAGGTATGAAGATGCCCGTAAGACCATAGCAACTATGGTTTAAAACAAGAGAGAACGCTATAGTCGTGTTCCCCGACTATCTGATACCCGTTACTCAGATGGTGAAAGTGCGCAGGAGAGTCTTCAACACTGACAGTTCTTGCGGTTTGTGGGCTTTAAAGTGGGCGTGGCAAAAAGTTTTTTTGGCAAATCGATAGAATTTTACAAGACTAATACAAAAATGAAAAAATGGGCGTGGCAACATGAATCGACAAACTTGCGCTGCTTCTATGTCTCTGGAGTCTGCATGCTAAATCTCAACTTTCTAGCTTTTATAGTTCCTGAGATCTCGACGTTAATACGGACGGACAGACGTCCGTCGACTCGGCTATTGATCCTGATCAAGAATGTATATACTTTATATGGTCGGAAACGCTTCCTTCTGCCTGTTACATACTTTTCAACGAATCTAGTATACCCTTTTACTTTACGAGTAACGGGTATAAAATTTCCAGCAACGAAACCAATTTCACCCGACCCAATCCGGGACCCAACTGTACTGTTGTTACATGCTCGAAACCCATTTGAATGGGTGGACTTTCTAACCTGAAAGCCAGACTCAGCAAAAGCAACCGACAATATTTCCTCTAATGTAATCGCATTCTACCAAACAGGTCCTACGCTTTCAGGTAATCCAGATCTAACACTCTCTGCATAAATGACCTAATAAATAAAGTCCAATTACTTAAAGTGAAAGGACTTCATGTAGGACCAGGACCAGCGTGCCTCGTCTGCAGTCTAGCTGAATTTTCATTTTACAGTTATTTTACTGTGAATGAATAGTAATTTTAAGAGCTTTGCTAAGAAAGTTTGTTAAGATATGAATACTTCCAAATAAAATCATAATAATGTACTTTTAAATTAGTCTTACATTTACATTAGTCATGTGTCGGGACTATTAAAAGGGGCATTGACATTACTTGTCTATAACTTTTGAGTCAACTTTAGAGTAAAATGGTATACTAGATTCGTTGAAACAGGTAGAAGGAAGCTTTTCCGGCCATATATTAGTCTGGCCGTCCGTATGAACGTCAAGATCTCAGGAACTATAAAAGCTAGGAAGTTTAGATTAAGCTTGTGAAACTAAAGAAAGTTTTCAAAAATGTGTTGAAATTTTAATTTTTTATTTGTTTTTCAGTTTTTCATCGGTGTGCCAAAAATTATTATAAATTTTGTCAATATATAAATAATTTTGTCAATATGTAAATAGTACATTATTCATAAAATTATTTTATATCAAAAAGTTTTGTGCCTTTTACGTTTAAGGTGCTATATTTTAAAAACTTTTAAAATCTTTTGTAGCTCTTGGTATAACCTTAAGCTTTTTTTTTAAATAATCCAATACAAAGATTCATACAAAACGACAAAAGAGGCAAAGAAACGACCGATTTCATATAGAAAAGGCCTTTTATACCAGGTTTGATATAATCGGTTTTATGTAAGTTTCGAAGCAGGTCCTCTTTTGAGGACGAACTAACAAACTATAATACTCTAGTTTTTTATTTGAATATTTAAACGTAGGCTTGCTTTTATTGTTTATGATTTTGTTCCGTTATCTTAAATCGATCGTTCTTATTATTCAAATCAGAATGCCCGTATATTCGATCTCAGGAACTATAAAAGCTTGACAGTTGAGATTCAGCATGCAGACCCCAGAGACACGCCCACCCTAACGCCCACAAACCGCCCAAAGCTGCCAGGCCCACACTTTTAAAAAATGTTTTGATATTTTTTCATTTCATTATATGTCTTGTAAATTCTCTCGATTTTCCAAAAATATTTTTGCCACGCCCATTTTAACGCCCACAAGCCGCCAAAAACTGTCAGTGCTGAAATTTCTTCTTCATCACAAGGTTCGATAGGGCCGCTAGGTTCAAAAGGTACAACATCTCTTGATGACATCGGACACGGATCAGAAATTCCCTCCACTTCTTTTAGCAACTCGGTTTACCTACTAAGCGCATCTACATTTCTGTCAAGAAACGGTGCAGGGCATGATTGGTCTCTTGATAATCTCGAGGTCTCGAGTTCAAAACGAGAGAGAATGCTATAGTCGAACTCCCCGTCTATCTGATACCCGTTACTCAGCTAGTGGAAGTGCGGTTTGTGTGCGTGGCAACATGATTCGACAAACTTGCGATGCGTCTATGTCTCTGGAGTCTGCATGCTGAATCAACTTTCTAGCTTTTATAGTTTCTGAGATCTCGAAGTTCATACGGACGGACAGACGGACGGACAGACGGACGGACATGGCCTGATTGACTCGGCTATTGATCCTGATCAAAATGATATATACTTCATATAGTCAGAAACGCTTCCTTCTCCTACATTTTAACGAATCCATAACGATACCCTTTTACTCTACGAGTAACGGGTATAAATATTAGTCATTTTCATATTCCTCTTCACAATGAGGATCAACCAAACATTCGCTGCATGTTCAAATTCGCACGACAACAATTCAGTACTTCTCTCGGAAGACTAAGTCGCTTATGTTTATTAATTTAGAGATTATACTAAGTTCCAAAGTTTCCAATCCTCTGTCAAAACAAATCTGTGGTTTTTTGTCTGAAGTGAAGTCTGTTGGATTTGTAAATCTTATATCAGTATTCTGCAGCCTCTTCTCTAAAAAAAAATTGACTGAAAGAACTGTGTTTTCAAGAATCTGTTTAGAGTGAACCAGAATCTTGTGAACGGTCGCTGTCATTGAAAGCCAGGGAAGCTTGCCATAAATAAGTTCCCCGTTTTAATGGCACACTTATTCGTACCTATCCAGGTCTATTGGACATTGACATGACAATCATATTTAAATTGTCCTCATGTTTAAAATGATTTTAATGTCAATGATTTGAAGTCAAATTACTTGGTAGTTATTGAAAGCTTGGCGAGCAGTATTAGCAACATTTGTGCTTCCGAATCCTCCTTGTTTTTGTTGGTCTACCTTAAGCGACAGCTTTATCCAAAATAGTTCCTAAGTGTCATTTTTATACCAGTTACTCGTGAAGTAAAATGGTAGATTCGTTGAAAAGTATGTAACTTTTCCAACCCTATATATATTCCTAATCACGATCAATTGCCAAGTTGATTTGACCCTGTCTGTCCGTCTGTATGAACTTTAAGATCTAAGAACTATAAAATCTAGAAGGTTGAGATTAAGCAAACAGATTCTAGAGACATAGACTCATGTTGCCACACCCACTCTAACGCCCACAAACTGCCCAAAACTGCCACACCCACACTTTTAAAAACGGTTTTGATATTTTTTCATTTTTTTTATTAGTCTTGTAAGTTCTCACCGATTTGTTAAAAAAAACCTTTTGCACGCCCACCCTAACGCCAACAAACCGCCAAAAACTGTTAATGTTGAAATTTCTTCTTCGCACTTCCACTAGCTGAGTAACAGGTATCAATGGTCTAACGGGTAGTCGGGAAACTCGACTATATCGCTCTCTTTTGTTTCTTTCTGAAACCATGCTTTTGTCGACGGAACTCGCGATTCTCAATTTTTTTACACCGATTTTATATTCAGCATGAAGTACAAACTGAAATGGGGAAAGCCTGGAATGAGTTTGTATTCATAAAGGCTTTGAGTACTTTTCCGTCAATAACAGTGAAATAAAAATCAACTTTTCGTAAAGTAGTTTATTACTATTGAAGACTACTTAGCATGATATTAAATTTTTGATTTCCGCTTGTACTAGCAAATTTTCTCTGATAATTAAATTGTTACATTTTTTCAGAAGTTCAAGTTTTAAAAGTGTATGCTTTGCGGAGTACGATTGTTCCACAAAACGTTTCCTGACGAATTTTTAAGGCGCAGAGGCCGAGGCAGTGTACGAATGGATGTATTTAGATTGTCTCGTGCATTCATCAAAACCATAACCAAAAATCAACTCAGCGGATAATAGGTTTGTCTTCAGATATAATAGCCCTCTCTTGATAACTTGCTATTTGTGCTACTGTATGATCTAAAAGATGTTGTAGGCTTACTTTCGCTACGGTATCTGTGACATCAGTAATCACTGGACGGCAGCATTTTTTCAGCCCCTGCTTTAAGGTTGGAATAAATTGCAGTCTTTCTGTTCTTAGCGTCCTCCTAAATCGCACAGAACTGGGCCTGTGTGAGACCATGATCCCGAAGTAAGGCCAGAGCCTCTCAACTTTGCTTGAATTTCGAAGTAAGTTCAAGCTAAGATTGCCTTCCGTTCATGCCGGCTATTTTGCTGAAAATGTATCCAGATCGATTCGGCTATTGATCCTGATCAAGAATATATATATTTTATATGGTCGGAAACGCTTCCTTCTGCCTGCTACATGCTTTTCAACGAATCTAGCATACCCCTTACTCGTATAGTATAATTAGCAGTCGCGACAGTGTTTAGTGATCTAAAAAAAGAAATTTAAAGTTTTACAATAGTATTGTTTCATTTGAAAATCGTGGTCGACTTCGGATTTATTTTTATTTCTTTGTGAAAAAAAAAATGTATAAAAATGTTTTCTTAATTTTTTATAATTGGCATTAATTTTAGAAAAGCGCAACTTGTTCTTAGTTTTAGAAAAATATCCTCAGAATTAAGAAAGGCCCTGACTATACTTCTGGGACCTTTAAATCATGGCAATTTTTCTAAGCTCAAAAAATCAACACTTTTTGTACGCTTTTTATACCCGTTACTCGTAGAGTAAAAGGGTATACTAGATTCGTTGAAAAGTATGTAACAGGCAGAAGGAAGCGTTTCCGACCATATAAAGTATATATATTCTTGATCAGGATCAGTAGCCGAGTCGATCTGGCCATGTCCGTCTGTCCGTATGAACGTCGAGATCTCAGGAACTACAAAAGGTAGAAAGTTGAGATTAAGAATACAGACTCCAGGGACATAGACGCAGCGCAAGTTTGTCGATTCATGTTGCCACGCCCACTCTAACGCCCACAAACCGCCAAAAACTGCCACACCCACACTTTTGAAAAAGGTTTTGATATTTTTTCATTTTTGTATTAGTCTTGTAAATTTCTATCGATTTGCCAAAAAACTTTTTGCCACGCCCACTCTAACGTCCACAGACAGGGGAAAAACTGTCACGCCCACACTTTTGAAAAAGGTTTTAATATTTTTTCATTTTTGTATTAGTCTTGTACATTTCTATCGATTTGCCAAACAACTTTTTGCCACGCCCACTCTAACGCCCACAAACCGCCCAAAACTGCCACGCCCACACTTATGAAAAATGTTTTGATATTTTTTCATTTTTGTATTAGTCTTGTAAATTTCTAACGATTTGCCAAAAAACTTTTTGCCACACCCACTCTTGCGCCCACAAACCGCCAAAAACTGTCAGTGCTGAAGACTCTCCTTCGCACTTCCACTAGCTGAGTAACGGGTATCAGATAGTCGAGGAACTCGACTATAGCATTCTCTCTTGTTTAAAATTACTTTGGCTAAAATTTCGGGAATGTCGGTAATGGCTTTTTATAGGAGCTATAGAGTTCAGCTGTTAGACTCAGTCCATTTAGGGTTTTATACCATCTGTATTTATATTATATAATTAAATTGATATTACATATGAAGAAATTTTGGTTAAAATAATGCTACCGGAGTTTATATACTATCTTTTTTTAACAACAAAAGCTTCCTTACGTCCCCATATTTTCGAAAGTTTTTGGGAGTTTAGAAAATTTATAGTTGATCAAAATAACATTAACAGAACAAGTAATCTTTCAAACTACTAGAATGCTCCAGTGGCAGGTGCAACTAACTCCTCCTGTGGCTCCTTAGTGACTTCCGATGGTCACTAGGTCAGACACCTGCTCATCCCTCCACAACAAAAACATCCCCATGCCTTACTAATGATTAAGCAAAGGCTGTTTTGCCGCCTATGCTGTACGCCAAAGAACAGCTGGCGATCCGTGAGCCATTGGAGTCCCTCTATTTTCACAGTGTTTTTCCGTGGCTTGTCGATCTGTTTCTTTTGGCCGCTGTCCAGCTGCTGATGTGGTCATGTTTGAAGACTTCCAAAAATAAACCGCCATATAATAGAAAAATCGCCACATGTTTTAATGTGTTGTCCAAAACTATATGGGTGTAAGGCTGTCGTACCAAGGTATAAATTAAAAACAAAACAAAGGTATAAATTAAAAATCGAATTTAACTAAGGCAAGCTGAAGCTTGTACACCCTTGAAGTATTTATGTACATGCATATAAAAAACACGCTGATGTATACTTATGTATACATAATACTCTATGATCAAACTCAACGCAATTAAGAATTCCTCTGTTTTCAATTTTTTTTTTCCAACTGTTCCTATATTATAGTGCCCCTCCTTAACAAGGTAAAAAATTAGTGACAATTTTGGATATAAAAAGAAATATAAATAGGGCTTAAAATAGCGTTTGGATACTATTATACAAAAATGCATTGACCCAAAAAAAGGCGCAGTTTCTCTGAATTCGGTAGAGAGGCTGTTTTTGTTGCTTCAAAATATAATTTATGTGTGTGTTTTTAGTTTAAACTATGATTAGACGCGCACTAAGCTTGAAATAAACTTGCACTCTAAAGGCTAACGCCTTTAATCTGTTGCTAATCTAGTTAAATATCTTATCGGCCAGATATTCTGCGCTCTTATGTACATACATATATGTACATATATGTACGTATGTATCTTGTGGACACTGAAACACTCCCTTCGGGTGTATTGAAAATTACAAGCATAAAAAACGTAGTTTTAATCGATGTACATATGTACTTCTAGGCTTCTTGTATTTGCAATAATTTTTTATGCTTATCCTTCACTAGTTATTTCTCTAAGCGATATACTAAAAAAAACATGCTAACTCCTATTGGGAATGTTTTTAATCTCACCCAACTCTCGCAATTCACATCGTAATCTAACTACGTATGGGTATAGGGACGTGGGAATTGGCAACTTCATAATTAGCGTCGAATTCACAGCCGTAAAGACGTCTGTCAGCCCTGCTAGCATGTGGCTGACGCATTTGTCCCAAACACTTGTTTAAAACACCAGCAGCTGCAAGGAAGCCGAACGCTTACGCCAATTTAGGGGTTGTTTCCCTTCCTCGCAGACGGTTCTCTTAGCCATTTGGCTCTTTGGCGCTGGCTGCCTAGCCGCCTTCAAGTTTGTTTCAGTTTCAGTTTGACCGTCGAATGCAGAGAACGTCGGGACAACGCTCTTGCTATTGCTATTGGACATCGGACCGCTAACAGAAGCGGCCTGAAGCCATAAAAACGCGTGTGAACGAGAGGCCAACGAAATATACATAGCATGAGTGAGCGCTTTAAATAGAAAACGCGAAATAACCAACTCGAATGGAACGTGAGTGTAGGGAATGAGTGCTGGGAAAATCGCCGTCTAGATTATAGCAAAATTGGCATAATAACCAAATGTGAATATTAAAACAAATGTGAAGCAATAAAGAGGAAAAGAAAATATAAAAATAATTCTTTGTAAAACGTAACGTGAAAGTGAATACAAAAAGTTTTACGTTAAACAGCGCAGAGGAAAGAGAATTAAAGGTCCTGGTCAATAATAAAACGGTCTAAAGGTGGCCTAAATATCATAATCATATCCTTAACACTATACATATGTGATGTGCTTGCAACAAGTAAACCCGCAAACAAAAGTGTTAGTTAATCTTGAATAATTTGTTCAAGGAATAATCTTGAATAGCACCTAGGCACTATTAAATAAGCAAGCGTTCAAATATTGGTTGGAAAAACAAAAAAGAAAATCTTTGTTACCTATCTATGTATTTTTATATTAGTGTGCAAATACAGGGAAACGTTTGTACACAAATATACACATTTTCGTACATTGAGTGTACGCGCTGAAATATATGCATATGTGCCTATGTATACAGCAGTGCCGACTGAACAGAGTCGTGCTAAAAGAAATTATATCACAGTCCGAATCCGCTTTTAGAAATAGTTTGCAATGAATTTTCGTTGTTTTATATTGCCGTTGTATAAATGCACATATATATTTACGTATATGTTAAACAACATATGTACATATATACATATGGAAGAAACCAGCTAATATAAACGCACATATTGTTAAAACTTATGGGCTAATAAAGTCACCCATGTTTATTAAACAAAAACATTGGTTTTTTACCTATTATCAAGCCTAACAATGATTTCAATTAGTTGAACCTAAACCACAATGTTTACGTTTTGCATCACCAAAATCTAGTTCGTACACTTAGAATATAATATTTTAAGGAAACAATTAGGTAAAAAGAATCGTTAAGCAAACAGAATATATACTTTTCAAGAATGATTTTAATATGTCTCTTATAACATAGACAGTTTTTGGCGGTTTGTGGCCGTTAGAGTGGGCATGGCAAAAATATTTTTGGCAAATCGAGAAAAATTTACAAAACTAAAAGAATGTGAAAAAATATTAAAACATTTTTTAAAAGTGTGGGCGTGGAGTTTTGTACGGTTTGTGGGCGTGGCAACATGGGTCAACAAACTTGCGCTGTGTCTATGAGTCTTTAGAATCTGTATGCTTAATCTTAACCTTCTAGCTAGTGCAGACGGACGGGCAGTCGGAAATGGCCAGATCCTGATCAAGAATATATATACTTTATATGGTCGGAAACGCTTCCTTCTGCCTGTTACATACGTTTCACCGAGTCTAGTATACCCTTTTACTCTACGAGTAACGGAAAGCAATGTGGAAGTGACAGTTTTGTGCGTGGAGTGTCGAGTTGCGTGGAGTTTTGTCGAAACTTTTCCTTTTATCTGTTACATACTATTTAACAAGTCTATTGTAGTGTATAGAGGGAACGCTATAGTCGAGTCTCTCGACTGTCAGTTACTTTGTACTCAGATAAAGGGAATGCGAAAAAGATGGAGATGTATAAGTGGGAAAGCAACTGTTTCCTTGATTACCCAGAAGCACCTCACAGCAGCGGGTACATTTATTACTTTACACATAAAATATTAATTTACAACAAACTTTAGATGTAAGGGGTGATTCAAACTATTTAGGTAGATTTCTGCTAAAAAATGATTACTACCAAAAAAGAATCCACCCTGTCGCTATCGGGAATTGTAATTTGTGGGCGTGGCCGAAAATATAAACCCGGAATATATTTTTCAATAGTTTAGTAGGGCCACTGCGGTGCCAATTTTTTTTATACTATTTATATATTTATCTAACAGTCGTGGTAGTTGACCATATTGTTTTTTTTTTTTAATTCCTTAATAACCGAATATTGTATATTGTATACCAACCAAATACTACTACTCACTATTGTTTTTCCATTTTTTTCAGAATTTATTAAAATGTTTTCTTGTTATTTATGATAATAAAAAATAATCATTTATGTTAATAAACCGTAATAATTTTTGAAGCAGTAAAATTTGGATATAATGAAATAATGATTTTATGACTGACAACGGTCTTGGATAAAATTGAAAAGTGATTGTGGTACACCTAATCAGTACACAGAAAACATCAACGATACTTGTACATATGTATGTGCCTACCGAGGCAACATAAAACATTAAAGTTTTAAAAAATTTTTAAAGATAATTTTGCGGTAAACTGACCTAACAATTAACAAGATGGGAAATATTGTGGTAAGACGATCAAAAAAGGCTGTTCCCAAGTCGAATCAACTGGAAGATAGCAGTCCAATATCTCTATCGCTGGTACTGCTGCTTTTCTTTGCGCTAGTAGATAGCACCAGTGCACAAGTCGGTAAGTCTTATTATTATTATATTATTATTATTGCTATGATTAAACACAAATCCAAAGTTCGTAGCTAAGGACCGACCTAATTTAATAAACAAGGGAGCAGCAATTCTAGTTAACTTAAAGGAACAAGAAAGAACACTGTAGTCGAGTTTCTCGACTAAAATTATAAAGAAAATAAAAGTGCGGGGTTTGGCAACATGTCTTGCGCTGCGCTTTTGTCTCTGGAATACGCATACTTAATCTCAACTTTCTAGCTTTTATATTTCCTGAGATCTCGACGTTCATACGGACGGACCGACAGGCAGACATGGCGATCGACTCGGCTGTTGATCGTGATTAAATACTATATGTATATGAATATACTTTTCAACGAATCTAGTATAAACTTTTACTTTACGAGTAACGGGTATAAAAATAGGTAACGGTTATGCGTAAGTAAAGCAGTTATGTAATATAAATAATATATTATAACACCTCATACATTTTTCTATTATTCTCAATAAATTTTTCGACTTTAAATGTATCAGCTGCATAATATTGACGTTCCATTTTCGAAACTTAAATTATATATTGTCGAAAAACTGATGTACAACGGCTTTTTTCCTCATTATGATATGTTTGATATAGCGGTACCATTCGGTCCGTTTCGACTTATATACTACCTGCAATAGAAAAAACAACGAACCTAGTGTACCCTTTTACTCTACGAGTAACGGGTATAAACACTTTTGTGAAACTTTCACACATACAGCTTTAAAACTGAAAGACCACGTAGAAACGGACGGAAAGGCAGCCGGACATTACCAGATCGACTCGGCCTTTCATACTGATCAAGTTTATATATTTATATTTACATTTTACAATAAATTTGTACACTGATAAAACATGGTGTTTTTCAAAAGGTACTTAATGGGTTATTACAAGTTTTGCTTAATTTAGGCGAAAACAAAATGCTTATTCCATGGATGCCAATAAGCTCCTGAAATAGCTTCAAATTCTAGGTGAATAGAAATTTTAGTGCTGTCAAAATACCAGTGCCATCCACTGTATGCCTTACATTATTTTCAGTTTCTCTTCACTGCTTTTCTTCGCATTCATGGGAAGCGCATCTGCGGAATGCTTAAAACATTTGAATACAACATTTTCCCACATTTGAGATGACGCTTACCCTAGAACACCATGGTTGGTTGCATGAGAAAAAGAAATTTTTTAAAGTCCCAATGGAACTTATTTTATGGGAAGTTATTTTCCACGCGATATGCAATCGTTTAGGGACCCTAATGATTTATATTGTACTGAGGTGGATAAGGAGTCCTTATTAAGGACAAAACTTGATGTGATGGTTAGCTCGCCACAAACGGTACATCGATCAAGTGTTATCATTAAATCGATGACTTTAGAAAACTAGAGAAAAAACTAAAGAAACAGCATAGAAAATATGCGTAACTATATGCGTAAAATACAAACGGGCTGTAATAAAACGCGGTGAATTAAACGCGCTTAATTTGGTCGAGTCTTAAATTACGCTTAAAAGACACTAAAAAAAAATCTAGATTTAAAAGCACCTTTCATAAAAAAATCGAGGAAGAACGCTATAGTCGAGTTATCCGACTATCTGATACCCGTTACTCAGCTAGTGGAAGTGCGAAGGAGAAATTTTAACCCTGACAGTTTTTGGTGGTTTGTGGGCGATAAAGTGAGAGTGGCAAAAAGTTTTTTGGCAAATCAATAAAAATTTGCAGACTAAAATAAAATAAAATATGAAAACGTTTTTTTTAAGTGTGAGCTTGGCAGTCTTGGGCGAATGCGACCATACTGCGTCAAACAGCAACGCGATACGGAAATATCGATGCTTATCACTCGTGGAGTAAAAGGTTATACAAGATTCGTTAACAAGTATGTAGCGAAGATGCCTCTAACGATATTAAAAAATAAAAAATTGAAGAATCTTTCTTGTACTCCCACTAGCCTAGCTATCTGACAGTCGACGATCTCGACTCGAAAGTTGATATTAAGCATACCAATAAGTGTATTTTTTTTTCAGAAAATTGTTAAGTTCACTCTAACACCAACTACTGCCCACCGAAAACCACCGACCATATAAAGTATATATATTCTTGATCAGGATCAGTAGCCGAGTCGATCTGGCCATGTCCGTCTGTCCGTCCGTCTGTCCGTATGAACGTCGAGATCTCAGGAACTACAAAAGCTAGAAAGTTGAGATTAAACATACGGACTCCAGAGACATAGACGCAGCGCAAGTTTGTTGATTCATGTTGCCACGCCCACTCTAACGCCCACAAACCGCATAAAACTGCCACGCCCACACTTTTAAAAAATGTTTTGATATTTTTTCATTTTTGTATTAGTCTTGTAAATTTCTATCGATTTGCCAAAAAACTTTTTGCCACGCCCACTCTAACGCCCACAAACCGCGCAAAACTGCCACGCCCACACTTTTGAAAAATGTTTTGATATTTTTTCATTTTTGTATTAGTCTTATAAATTTCTATCGATTTGTCAAAAAACTTTTTGCCACGCCCACTCTAGCGCCCACAAACCGCCAAAAACTGTCAGTGCTGAAATCTCCTTCGCACTTTCACTAGCTGAGTAACGGGTATCAGATAGTCGGGGAACTCGACTATAGCGTTCTCTCTTGTTTAATTTGGTTTTCATTTAATTTTTTTTTCTCTATTTCTATCAAAACATGTACATAAATGTGTTTCTTGAGAGGTCCTGTTACTGTCAATGTTATAATATTGTTGTTTTATTTATTTTTAGATACCACCATTAGTCAGCAAGAAAGTCAATCAGTTGTTCTACCGTGCCCGGTTAATGCAGAAAAGTGCGGAAAACTCCACTCACTAAATTGGTTTAAGGGAGATGCTCGCATTGCTGCAATGCTTCTCGGAGATAGTAACGTCACGAGTGTTAATAAAGAGTTTGACGAAAGGTAACAAATTAAACAACTGTAGCTTTATGTTAATCTTGTTCAATCATTTTTAGAGTAACCGTGGAGCAAAACCCATACAGACTAGTAATTAAGGACTTAAAAATAGCTGATGAAGATATTTATCTTTGTGATACTACATTTTTTATACCAGAAGAAACGTGTGATAACTTTAATGGATATCGAATAGAATTGAGAGTCTTAGGTAAATATTCAAACGAAACAATATATAAAGAAATGTATTATTAGAATAACCAAACTGCATAGAAAATGAGCTTTATGATAATTTGCACTTAATGTATACATGTATGTATTGAGTTACCCTGCAGTACCGCTTATCGCCATTTTGTTCAATTATTTCCGAGTTATGTATCAACTGAGATGATTTCAAAATAGTCGTCCTACGAATCAACATGATGACAAATCATCAAATAAACATAAGCTAATTCAACAAAAAGCACATTTTTTTAGTTAAATATCTTTTAAAAGGGAGAAATCGTTTCAGAGAGAGTGTCGGTGCGAGCGGTGATAAATTGTGGAACTGCAGAGTAATTTAAATTTCCTTTGCTGGTTTCTGTCTATCAACTTGCTTAATACTTACCTACATGTAAAAATCAACGAACTATGCTTAAAACATAAATCTTTTAGATAATAAATATTTTAATTTTCAAGACCTAGGTGTAGGGAAAAAATCGATACCGAATTATACTTCATAGTTCTGTAAAGCAGAATTTGTTAAGTACAGGTTTTTCGAGTGTCGAATAATATTTCACGAACAAAATTTACTTCGCGTAATCTTCTTTTTTAAATTGTTCTTGCTTTTTAATATTTTCTAAACAGCTAATGCAATTATTAAAGTATTCAAGATATTAGCTTTAAAACTTTTGTTCTCACATTCCCTTTAGCTGCATAAGGGTATCTGATAGTCGCTTTTAATGCACAAAAGCGCAGAATATAGAGATAGAAGCAGCAAGGTCCGTAAGTGCTATTTCATAGCACCTAAAAAGCTTGGTATACGCGTTTCCATTTACTATTATTTTTACTAAAAGAAGATATGTATTGGTTAAAAGCTGAATTTTCTTTCCTTTAATAGTTGCCACCATACCTTTATATTTCTCTACTTTTAACCATTCTCTTTCTCTTCCTCTCATTTAAAACAACACATGCGTCAAAACTCATAATCATATTATATAATACAAATTTTTATTTCAAAAATTAAAAAAAAACCAACCGTCCACATCGACTTGGAAAATAATAATACGTATGAATAATAACATTATGACAAAATAATTAAAACAACAAAAAATTGTTTAAATCACCAACGAAAACCTTATTATGTACGACCGCAATAATAAAAAAACACGTCTCCTTCCCCGACTTTAAAATGTATGAAATATTATTTTATTTGCAAAATCCTAATTCGCATTCCATAAAAATTCCGACAAAACATTTTTATGTATTATTCATTTCATTAAAATATCCGCGTGATAAAAACATAGAAAACATTGGTAAAAAATTATTTATAACTTAAATATATATTGTGTTTTTAGCTATAAGTCCTAAGTAGGGAAGTAGCTCCATTAATCAAATTAAAAAAAGTTCGATAAAATATACAAAAATGTGTTTTGTTTGGTTTTTGGATTATTTTCTCAATTTATTGTTTTTAAAAATATATATTTTAAAGTGTTCTTTACTCATAATACGAATTATTTTTAATAACAGTTTTCATTTATTTATATTTAAGTTTAAGGAATATATTTTATTATATAGCATACATGATTTATTTTAAATCGCATTAAAACATGTTTATCCATCTAAAATTATACGGCACTCACACACAAACATCACAAAACCGCCACCAATTTGTATATGTTGGACAATAAACGCACGTATTCAGTGCCACCCACTGAGGTTGTTATCTTGGATGCAAAAGGAGATCGACTCGAGAACGGCCGTGTAGTGGGACCCATGCAGGAACGTCAGTCCCTCAAAGCTACATGTACTGTAAGGAACACCCGACCTCAACCTGAAGTGAGCTGGTTTCGTGGAACAAAGCGTCTAACAACTTGTGAGTATTATATTTTTGTACCCGTTACTCGTAAAGATATGTTAAAAACTATAACCCAGAGTAGATTACAATATAAATATAATCATAATAAACACAATTTCCGAATCAAGTCTCGAAAAATACCCAGAGGCAAGGATTTCTTAGTGTCACCTGTATGATCCTATTTTAAATTTCAATTTGAATTTGTTCGTCACTCTTTACATTACATTACTTAAAAAAAAATCTTTTCGTTAGCAACGGCCTTTTCACTACAATGCTAAAATATACATATAGAATATATGTTTTCTTATTTACTTGAAAATATTTTGAGTAAAAGAAATCGAATAGCTAAAGCAGTGGAATATACCAATTAAAAAAGTTAACCTAGAGCACCTCAACATTTACATTTCTTAAACAAAATATCATATATGTATCTTCCTTTTTGAATTTATTAGATTCCCCCACTAATGACTTAATCAATGGTCTTTATACCTCAACACTCGAGTTGGATTGGCAGTTGTCCCGCGAAGATCTTGCTCAGGATTTTGAGTGTCGTGTGAAATCTGCAGCCATACAAAATGTTACTGTAACTAAGTTTAGCGTGGATTTACAAGGTACTTTAATAATCAATAAGAAATTCAACGATTGCTGTGACATGTCTAATTCATTTCTTGGAATATGGAATAAGAATAAAATTTTGGTAATATTATTTGTAACATAATTTTGATTCTTTTTTATTCAACAGTTCGGCCAACTAGTATTAATATTAATGGGGTAAAACATCACACAGTACAAGGCAGCAAAGTGGTTTTAACATGTGACGTAAGTTTTAAAAAGTAATAAGATTTTATAAAAGGTTTTAGAAAGTCAGAAATTACCCGAAGAATGGATCGAAATAGTTTAAAAGAAACCAAGAACAATCGATTGGTGGATAGGATGTTTGACGACTTTATAATTTATTTACTGGCATTAACGTCATTCACCTTACTTTTTTATACACTCTACAGATTTACATAAATAATAATCTGGTCTTGAATTTAAATAACAATGCACTGCCGGCGTTAAAAATTTTGTTGCGTTTTGCGCTGGTAGGTTCCTTAAGCTCGATCTTCATACCGACGGACCATCAAAAAGTGGAAAAGATAAAATATCAATAGTCTTATTTTTAAATTTCTCTAAATCTCTAAAAAGTTATGAGCAATAAAAGGAACCTCAGCTATATAGAATAGAATACCTCAGTTTTCCTTACTTTCTACTTTATTCTTCTTGATCTTATCGTTATCTTTTGATTTATGTTGGTCTCTATGTTTTACTTTTTATACCCGTTACTCGTAGAGTAAAAGGGTATACTAGATTCGTTGAAAAGTATGTAACAGGCAGAAGGAAGCGTTTCCGACCATATAAAGTATATATATTCTTGATCAGGATCAATAGCCGAGACGATCTGGCCATGTCCGTCTGTCCGTCCGTCTGTCCGTCCGTATGAACGTCGAGATCTCTGGAACTACAAAAGCTAGAAAGTTGAGATTTAGCATGCAGACTCCAGTGACATAGAGGCAGCGCAAGTTTGTCGATTCATGTTGCTACGCCCACTTTAACGCCCACAAATCGCACAAAGCTGTCACGCCCACACATTTGAAAAATATTTTGATATTTTTTCATTTTTGAATTAGTCTTAAAAATTTCTATTGATTTGCCAAAAAAATGTTTGCCACGCCCACTCTAACGCCCACAAACCGCCAACAACTGTCAGTGTTGACAGCTGAGTAACGGGTATCAGATAGTCGGGGAACTCGACTATAGCGTTCTCTCTTGTTATATGTTATTTTAGGCGTTTAAGTTCATTAAAAGTAATATTGCTTAATAATGTGCAAATCTTTATACTGTTTTATAGATTCGTGGGGCGCGACCAGCAGTAAATCTTACTTGGTATAACACAACCACTATAATAAGTTCAGACGAAAACGAAATAACTGAAGTCCGGACTAAATCGGTAAAAATAAAGTTGTAAAATTTACCTATAAATAGTATTCACCTATTTTTTTTTTAAAGCTGGAAAAAAGTGATGGCACTTTTCATACTCAATCCGAACTCATTTTCAATGCCACCCGCTTTGAAAATGATCGCGTTTTTCGTTGTGAAGCTGAAAATATTGTTTTGCAAATTAATCGCGAAAAACCAATTTCATCTGCCCTCACCTTGGAAGTCTTATGTGAGTATTAACCTTTATATTTAATTATTTTTCTATTTTGAGATTTATATATTGTTTAAGATATATATGTAAGTATATATTTTGACATAATATTAATATTAATATTAATATTTGACATAATATTTATTTCATCTATTTTAGATCCCCCCGTAGTCAAAGTCAGTCCATCTGATATAATTGCCAATACAAGTGAAATAGTTCTTCTTAACTGTGAATACGTTGCAAACCCTGCTTCACTGACTCAAGTTGAATGGTACGTAAGCTACTTCAGCATGATCGGCGAGATCTCGAAAATTAAAATAGCTAGAAGATTGCCGTTAAAGCTTAGTAGATAAGGATCACAGTAAACACCTTTAAAATTAAATATTTAAATTATCGTAAGGCTTATTGTCATTGGCCATAATTTCCAGGGGCGTTGCACCTAATGGTCATCCCTAATACAATTCATATCGATCTCTCTCTCTCTCTTTGATCTAACGGGCACAAGCGTCAAAATCTTTGTGAATCTTTTATAAGTAATTTTTACAATAAACATACAATTAACATAAATACGTATGTGTTACATCCATCCGTGTAACCGTAGTAACCATATCACC
>NC_053031.1:23402500-23562500 GCF_016746235.2 Drosophila teissieri
TATGTAACCGGCAGAAGAAAGTTTTTCCGACCATATAAATTATATATATTCTTGATCAGGATCGATAGCCAAGTCGATATGGCCATGTCCGTCTGTCTGACCGTCTGTGCGTATGACCGTCGAGATTCAGGAACTATAAAAGCTAGAAAGTTGAGATTAAGCCTGCAGACTCCAGAGATATGGACGCAGTGAAAGTTTGTTGACCCATGTTGCCACGCCCACCCAAACACCCACAAACCGCCCATACTGCCACGCCCACACTTTTGAAAAATGTTTTAAATTTTTTTCATTTTTTTATTAGTTTACTAAATTTCTATCGATTTACAAAAATGTTTTTTCCGCGCCCACTCTAACGCCCACAAACCGCCAACATCTGTCAGTGTTGAAATTTCTCTTTCGCCATACTTTTTAACATACTTTTCAACGAATCTAACATACCCTTTTATTCTACGAGTAACGGGTATATAAAAATCGGAATTATAAGTTAAGTTTACTTTGATTTCAAAAGCAATATATTTAATGAACTATTTGACGTTGACAAACAATTTAAATATGCCAAAAGGATTTGCGCGATCTTAGCATTGGCATCGACATCGCTCCACAAGATTTCATTTTCAGCTTTTATTTGGTTAAGTGAGACCTTATTGATAATACATGCTGTGATTTCAGCATTTTAATATGCCAAATTGGCCTGATTCAAAATTCAATATCGAGGATGATAATGCAAACTACACATGCGTATCAACGGGTAATACAGTCGGCGGAAGCATACGGAGTCGCACCTATTTTGGCATTGAGTGTGAGTGCAAAAAAATATTTTAACTACAAAAAATTTAAACCTTGCCTAATAGACGCACCTGAAAATACGACGGTTTCGGAGAAAATTGTTTATGTGCAGGAAGGCACAATACCAGGACGCGTCATTTGCAAATCTCGGGCTAACCCAGGTTTGTTGTTAAACTATTTATTTTTTTTAACTTATTACCCTATACCCTATTATTACAGAGCCTTCATATGATTGGATTTTTAAGAACCAAACTGTAGCCAATGGCAATGCATTAATTATTAATACTGCCATGACCCGAAACGATAATGGAACATATACGTGTCTTGCGTATAATAAGCACGGTAGCAGCATTGCGAAAACCATAATTGAAGTCCAATGTAAGTGTAAGAAGTGAAATATGTTATTTAAACGTAATTATCTTGTCTTCACAAAATATTTTAAAGTTAAGCCACGTTGCGAAATCGAGAGACAGGAAATTGATGACCAGGACACGCTCATTTGTATTGCGTACGGAAATCCAATAGAGGTATGTGTTTCCTTCCTTGTTTAAGTGCATTAAACAATTGAATTAATAAGAAAATCTACAATAATGCTTTACTCGAATTGACCGAATTTATATATTAATGTCTTTGAAAACAAATTAAAATGGTTAAATTCTCTAAAACTGGGAGTTTAGTATATTCCCTTCATGCACATAGCTAATCCACGTGCGATCCTTTCTGGTATTCTCGTCTCTGAAATACTTGTCTCTGACATATACCAGAAGATCCAAATGGTTCGAATATTATTTAAAGCTCGTATATGCTAAGTAGGCATATGCTTCAGTCTAAGGGACTTTAGGATCAGTGATACCAATATTTTTTCACAAAAAAGACTGCCAATTTAAAAAAAAAAAAAGGACAAAAAAAGGACACATTTTTTTCATTTTTATTCAGTTTAAAGTTGCTGTCTTATTTTCGTCATAACTTGCCATAGAGCCGATCATCAATAAATATTTATTTGACAGTTTATATTCATGGCAGTATAAATTGTGTCGACGCAGACCGAATCTAAAAATAAAAAAAATGTACAAATGACTTAAGTTAAAATACACTTGCACACTATGCAGTAGCCTTTGCTACTTTACGACTTGTCCTTGCAGAGCCAGTTTTTAAAATCTGGCTGCTGCAGCCAGCACTCGCGGACTTTTTGTTTACATATAAGTTTCTTTTGGCGTTCTTCGGCACTTCCAGAAAAGTTAATGTGCACAAGTGTTTCGATATTACGATCTCGAACGATAAAAGTTCATAAAAGAGATGCCAAGTCATTGATAAAAATGAATTTGAAATTATATAAATAATATAATTTTAGTCTAAAATTTTTTCGAACTAAAAAATTTAAAAAAAAAACACCGATTTCCGGATTAATGATGTTTGACATTTCTTTCGGATGAAGCAGCTAAAAACAGGGCAGATCTGTCCGAAAAAGGCCAAATTGGCATCACTGTTGAGGACATGGCACTTCCCTAACCATTAACTGTGGTCTGTCCTCAGGTCGTTAAATTTGGATATATTATATCATTATATTGTTTTCCGGCTGAATAAGCTCCTTTTCACTGGTATCTTGGTTCGAATGTTCTTTATTTTGTTTAGAATATTTTACAATAAGTTTCTTAGGGATATTCTTGAACTTATATGCTAGATACATATAATACAAAAGCTGATCCTAATAATAACGAAAGTTGTAAGACATATTATTTGGATTACAGTGTAGGGCTTCACATGAGAGTTTATATTGCGATTTTGGTTCTTGTAACATTATTAGTAATATAAATCGTTTGCGTAAAATCTTTTAGATTGTTTGAAATTATGAATTCATCAATTTGGATTGTAAAATTTTTATACCCGTTACTCGTAGAGTAAAAGGGTATACTAGATTCGTTGAAAAGTATGTAACAGGGAGAAGGAAGCGTTTCCGACCATATAAAGTATATATATTCTTGATCAGGATCAATAGCCGAGTCGATCTGACCATGTCCGTCTGTCCGTCCGTCTGTCTGCCCGTCTGTCTGTCCGTCCGTATGAACGTCGAGATCTCAGACTCCAGAAACATAGACGCAGCGCAAGTTTGTCGATTCATGTTGCCACGCCCACTCTAAGGCCCACAAACCGCCCAAAACTGCCACGCCCACATTTTTGAAAAATGTTTTGATATTTTTCCATTTTCTTATTAGTATTGTAAATTTTCTATCGATCTTACTTTTAAAAAATATTGTGAAATTTTTTCATATTTTTGTTCGTCTTGTAAATTTAACTCTATATACCAAAATTCTTTTTGCCGCGCCCACTCTAACGCCCACAAACCGCTAAAAACCGTCAGTGTTGTAATTTCTCTTCGCACTTTCATTAGATGAGTAACGAGTATCAGATAGTCGGGGAATCCGACTATAGCGTTCTATCTTGTTAATCCTTAAAATGTTATTTCCTGATATTACAATATGGTATACTTGATAATTGAAAATATATAAATATATATATATATAAATATATAATCAAATATTCGCTCAGTTAGAATGTAACCATGTTCATCTGGGTAAGATACTACTTGAATGATTGAAACTTTTTTGATTTCGCTTGGAACATGGAAAAATAATTCGAATTTCGTTTCGTTGGTTCTTTTTTTTCTCTACTCTGAGCTTGTTAATAATTCCGCTGTTGATTACGTCTATAACCAAGATTAAGTCATGGTTTTTCACGGAACTTTCTAAAAGTTTAATAATCTTTTCTTCCAACTCATACCTATCGTCCTGATCTAAGGTGCCAAATAAATATGTATACGCCGTTCCTACTACATTTAAAATGCCTTTTTTACTTCGTTTAATAATTCTCAATCCATTAATTTTCCGTATTAATTTCTCAACTAAATATTGAAATTGGGGCACATTGGGGAAATCCTTTGCTTCTTATACTAGGTTCTAAGCGTTTTCCTTCTTATATTTATGCTTAAATAATAATATTCGTAGTGTATCGAAATATCCATTGTTCCTGTTTGGAATATAAGGTATCCATTCCTAGCACTGAGCGGGCTTGTATATTACTGCATTGGACCATGGGGACAGATAAGTAAAAGTCTGGAATTATAGTATCTACCCCTATTAATTTTCTTCTACTTTTTAAATCTTGACTAATAGTGTACGATTTTCGTACCGCGATTTGTCTCTTCAAAATGTTTTTCATCCAATTGTTGAATTTGTCCTGTTTTCTTGAATGGATTGGTTACCTTGCTTTGTACAAGTGCGGTTTGTCTATACATATTTCGCGTTATTTGCAAAATCATGGCTCTTTTCATTAAGTTTGTCGATTTTGTCAATATTATTCCGCTGAACATTATAGTCTGGTCTTCCTGCATGCAAAAAGATTTCCGTCGAAGATCTTTTAGTGGTGTTGTATTTAGTTTTGTGATTATAAGATTGTTTAAAATCGTGTACATTTATTTTCTATACTTTTTTCACTACCAATGATTCTTAATTTCTCGTTTACGGTATTATGCATAATAGAAATATTTGGTTTTCGAATGTCAATTTTAATTTCACACTTATTAATGATGTTCTGGATTATTTTTCTGGGAAATAGTATTCTTCTTTAAACCAGTTAATGGTTTTTTCTATACCTGGATGAAAAATCTCTTTTTCATTACTCCCTTTTCATTACTAAGTCTTAAAATTCGGCGTAGGTTAAGATATTGATTAACCTTTCGGTACATCTTAACAATTTGGTGAAACTGTTAGGGCTTATGATTTCGGTGTATGCCCTCTGGAAAATCAGAAAGTCTTTGTTATTAGGGAAGTAAATTGCGCTGATCTTAGTGCACAAATATTCCTTAATGATGTTCTTAGCGAATACAGCTGCCATTTTTTTGTAAATTATTTCCATTTTCAACTTCTGAAAATAATGACTTACATTGGTTGTATCGTTGTTTCCCTTTTTTAATTATAGTAGTCTAGAAAACAAGTTAGGTGGTCTTTCAGTTATGGATAAGTAATTTAGATTATCTTCGTTCGCGCTGTGGACTGTTACTATCTTCGAATTCACCAAGCATTGCTTTTTAAATTTTTGTGCGGGAAAAGGCATCCGCTACATAATTTTCTTTGCCCGATAGATATTTAATTTTGTAATCCAATTCATTCAATTTTATTTTCCATCTTTGTAATTTCATGTTTGGTTCTTGAATATTATTAAGCCATACTAAAGGCTTGTAATCACTCAGTATTTCAAATGGTTTACCAAACAAATATGACCTGACATATTTCGTTGCCCAGAGTATAGCTAACAATTCTTTCTGGATTGTAGCGTAAATAATATCATGCTCATTCAGTGTTCTGCTGGCATAACTGATGGGTTTATGATTTTGAGATAACACAGCGCCAATAGCTAAATTACTTGCATCAGTTTTCAAAGAAAATTGCTTTGAGAAATCTTAATAGATCAATATCGGATCTGAAGTAATCAATACTTTTAAACTTTCGAATGACTCAACGTAGTCTTTACATTTGGTATCGATTACTGCACCTTTATTTAGTTTAAGGGTCATAGGTTTAACTACCTTGGCAAAGTTAGGAATAAACTTGCGGTAGAACCCACATAATCCCAAAAATGCTTTTATTTGTTTTGTTGTCTCAGGTATTGGAAAATTTGTAATTGCGTTAGATTTATTTGGATTGGGTTTTATGCCATTTGTGGTTACAATGTGTCCCAGGAATTCAGTTTCCTTCTTCATAAACTCACATTTGTCTAGCTGCAGTTTTAAATTAGCATCCCTGAGTTTCCCAAAGACTTTCCGTAGAAACAGAATGTGTTCCTTCAACGAAGTGGAGTAAATTATAATGTCATCCAGGTATACTAAACAATCTTTGTAAATCAAATCTTCCAAAAGATTGTTAATACATCTCTGAAATGTTGCAGGGGCATTTTTCAGACCAAAGGGCATGCGTGTATACTCGTAGTGCCCATTTTTGGTTGAAAAAGCGTTTTTCACAATGGAATTTTTATACATTTGGATTTGGTGAAAACCCTTGGCTAAATCAATCGTTGTAAAGTATTGGCATCTTCCGAGTTTATCCAATATTTCATCCATTCTAGGAATGGGGTTTTCGTCATTGACAGCTATTTCATTGAGATTCCTGTAATCCACTACCAACCTAAGCTTTTGTTTCTCAGAGGCGTCGCTTTTTTGGGGACCACCCAAATGGGAGAATAGGCTTCGATTTGCGAATTATACCTTGTTTTATCTTTTATTATTATCATCTTGTTTGTTGACCTCCTGATCAACACTTTGGGGGTATTTATAAGGTTTTCGGTAAACTGGATCTTCATGCTCAGTCTGTATAACATGTTTGATAGTACTATTGAAGGTCAAATTTTCTCCTTCTTTGTACTCTATATTCGTATTGGGCCTTCTTTAAACAACTTCCTCTACATTTAGATGTTCGAGTCTGTACTCGTTACGCTCGCGTAATTCATTATTTATCGCGAAGTTGACTTCATTATTTATCGTCAAGGAACTTGGAATCAAAGTGTTTTACTTTTGGAGTGAGGCATTTTGCTGATGCGATCTCCTCCTTCTGTTTAAGCTTTGGTTTAAGCTTGGGTTTGAGGCACTTTGCAGGTGCGGTCTTAACCTCTTGCAGTTTCGGATCGAATTTCTCCACTGGTGCGAAATCGTCCTTTTGTTATGTAGATGCGGTCTCGTCCTTTTTTTCTTCATATCTGAACCTGTAGGTTCTCGAACCTAAAGTTACAGTTTCCTTCTCATAATCAATTTTTACTTTCGTTTTTCAAGATATTTTCGACATAACAGAAAATCATAAGTATCGGAAAATCGAAGTGATCGACGGACATATCGAAGTGGGCTTCATCATAATACTCTTTTTTAATTTTATTGGTATACTTTTATAGTGTATACTGTCAAATGTTCTTCTTTTACTTATAATGATTGTTATGATAGCGTATTAGAACATGGGGACTGGTTCGTCCTCCCACGTTTCTTGAGTGTCCGAGGCAGTCTGATGAAAATTTACGTCCATCCTGCTTTGCCGACTCTGGCTTTCTCGTTTTCTCTTTACCGGCCCATTACCATGCACATTATTTGAAGTTGAAGATTGAAAATTAAGAGGATTGTTTTGTCTTTCTTGAGTTAAATACCTTCTGATTAACAGGTATAGGACGAGTCGAGTACTGATTTTGCTTAGTCATAACTTGATTCGGAGTTAGCATGCTAATATTTCGGTTTGTCACACGGTAACAAGTACCATAATTATGATGTCTGCTGTTAAAGTATCTTTGATTATTGCTCTGATCAATATTTCCCTTGTTCTTTTTGATTTATTAAAATACTGATTTTCGGGGTTAGCATCGTATAGGCCTAGCTCCATTGTGGCTTGTTATACCCGTCACTCGTAGAGTAAAAGGGTATAATAGATTTATTAAAAAGTATGTAACAGGCAGAGGAAAGCGTTTCCGACCATATAAAATATATATATTCTTGATCAGGATTTCTATCGATTTGCAAAAAAACTTTTTGCCACGCCCACTTTAACGCCCACAAACCGCCCAAAGCTGCCACGCCCACTTTAACGCCCACAAACCGCCCAAAGCTGCCACGCCCACACTTTTGAAAAATGTTTTGATATTTTTTTATTTTTGTATTAGTCTTGTAAATTTCTATCGTTTTGCCAAAAAAATTTTTTGCCACGCCCACTCTAACGCCATCAACTGTCAGTTTTGAAATTTCTCCTTCGCACTTCCACTAGCTGATTAACGGGTATCAGATAGTCGGGGAACTCGACTATAGCGTTCTCTCTTGTTTTAATTTGGAAATAGTATGTCTTTATAGTAATGTCTTTACGCGCTAGTGACATGTACATTCTATCTGGCAATTTTCGATCTACTGGGGTTTAAATTGTTCTTCTTAGCATTTCTGAATAGTTTAACTTATCAAAAATATTCCAAAAATATTCCACTTCTAAATATACCCGTTACTCGTAGAGTAAAAGGGTATACTAGATTCGTAGAAAAATATGTAACAGGCAGAAGGAAGCGTTTCCGACCATATAAAGTAACTATATATATTCTTGATCGGAATCAATAGCCGAGTCGATCTGGCCATGTCCTTCTGTCTGTCCGTCCGTATGAACGTCAAAATCTCTGGAAGTTTGTTGATTAATTTTGCCACGCCCACAAACCGGCCTAAACTGCCACGCCCACACTGAAAATTTATTAGATATGTTTTCACTAGTATTTTAAATTTCTATCGATCTGCAGAAAAACTTTTTGACACGCCCACTCTAACGCCCGCAACCGCCAAAAACGGTCAGTGTGGAAATTTCTAATTTGCACTTCCACCAGCTGAGTAACGGGTATCAGATAGTCGGGGAACTCGACTATAGCGTTCTCTCTTGTTTTTCTATAATCTTACTAATGCTACCAGGGTATGTTGTTTCCTCCAGTTGTCTCACTAGGGTCACGTATGGTCTGTGGTCCTTGAATGATTTTGTTAGTGTTGTGTTAATTTCCATCCATGTTGCTCTTGCTTGGATTACGACTTCAAACGCTGAATCCACTATCAGATGTTTCCCTGCTCCGTATATTACGTGTGCCTGCCGGGCATCTTTGGGTGGGATACAGGTTGAGCAGTTGCTCGACCTGGTTTACAAATCGGGACAGCTCGCCAGGTGTGCCGACGTAGAAATGCAATTATTTAATCTGTCCCAGTAATTGATTCAGGTGAATCTCAGAAAGTTGTGGAACTGCCATATTGTAGTATTTGTACATTTCTTGATGCACAGAGTTGTAAAATTTTATTTAGTTTGGTTTATTTAAACCCACGGAAAATTTTAATACATTTTTGTTTCCAACCCCACGGGATTTTTCTTAGCTTAGAGTTTATCTGACCACACGGGATTTTTGGTTGTTATGGAAAACTACACGCACGTAGATTCTTTTGCGGGTCAATTTAATTTAGGAATCAATGTCTTAATGCTGGTAGCATCGATGTGCTTAGCTAGTAGTATAGCATACCCTGTAAATGACCAGTACCGTACTAAAGGCCTTCCTATCTATATGATCCTACCGACTTATATACATATGTTTGCAGTATTTATAAGTTAAAAAAATATAATTTTTGTCTGAAAAATTACAAACATTATGTTCTAAAAAACACCGTTCTGAACTTTACTTATTGATCTGGATTGATTGACGCCCAAGCCTCGGTCTCAAGCTTTTCAAATATGGATTTTAGGGATTGGAGAGAGCTTTGGAGTTACTGATTCTGATTATCTTTGCATTTCTCTTGGATTTAAGTGCATTCACTCTTGGATACAAGTGCTCTTAGATTCTTACGATTTTGTTTATTGAAATTTAAAACTTCTGTTTTCGAGTTTGCGAGTCCGAACTTTGAGATCCCAAACAAGGCAAACAAGCTGCTGTTGTCCATATACCCGAAGGAGACCGCCGATTTATTCAATAAATGTCTAAGCGAGGGAACTATTCCCGACAGATGGAAGCGCCAGAAATTCATGCTCCTGGCCAAGCCAGGCAACCCCCGGGAGAACCTTGGTGCCCCTAATGCTGGAAACCCCGATGACAAGGCAGGCAACAAATACGCAGCGTCCGTCATGAAGACCCTGTGGTCCTAGAAAGGGAGCAAAAAGGCGGCGAAATAAGCGGCCAGACCATCGCTCGAAGCAATGCATATTCTGCTTCCGCAGATTTTTTTGCAAATCTATATACATTTACAAGACTAATAGATAAATTAAAACTTATCAAAACATTTTTCAAAATTGGCGTGGCAGTTTTGGGCGGTTTGTGGGCGTTAGAGTTGGCGTGGTAACATAAATCGACAGACTTGCGCTGCGTCTATGTCTCCGGAGTTCACATGCTGAATCAACTTTCTTGCTTTTATAGTTTCTGAGATCTCGAAGTTCATACGGACGGACAGACAGACGGACATGGCCAGATAGACCTGGCTATTGATCCTGATCAAGAATATATATACTTTGTATGATCGGAAACGCTTGCTTCTGCCTGTTACATACCTTTCAAGAAGTCTAGTATACCATTTTACTTACGAGTAACGAGTATAAACATATACATACATATGTATATATGGACAGCGGTTTTTAAGTTTACAACATTCTTTAATAGTGTGACTAATGACGTGAATCCTATACATGGCTCATGTAGCAATACTTGCTGGCACGCATATTTAGAATACAATTTCGAAAAATATTTTGCAACAAGATTTTGGTTTGAGAAGATTTAATTTAACAGGAGAGAGCGCAACAGAAAACAGGATGTAAAATATTGTCCCGATATAATCTTTTATATTCGTGTACAACCATTTAAAGGCGGTGTTGACATTGAATGCGTCAATAATTTATTTAGTTCAGATTTAATTGTGTTTGGCAACCTGTAGTAGAGGGTTGTTTTTTACTGAATGTTTGCAAACTTGAATAGCTTTTTGGAAATTTAGAATCAACTTCATCTGCTTAAACTTTAAAAACTCAAATACATCGTAGAAAAAACAAGAGAGAACGCTATAGTCGAGTTCCCCGCTATCTGATACCCGTTACTCAGCTAGAGAAAGTACGAAGGAGGCTCTTCAACGTTGACAGTTTTTTTGAGGTTTTTGGGCGTTAGAGTGGGTGTGGCAAAAAGTTTTTCTGCACATCGATAGAAATTTTCAGTACTAACAAAAAAATTCAAAAATATCAACAACATTTTCATAAGTGTGGGCGTGGCAGACGGACAGACGGACATAGCCAGATCGACTCGGCTATTGATGCTGATCAAGAATATATATACTTTATATGGTCGGAAACGCTTCCTTCTGCCTGTTACATACTTTTTAACGAATCTAGTATACCCTTTTACTCTACGAGTAACGGGTCAAAATATTAAGTAGTCGAGAACAAAAGAAGCAGGTTTCCCGACAATATGCGTTTTATTTTTTTTTGTCGGATAGGACAAACAAAAAAAAAGGCAGCTCGCACCCAGAAGTTCAGTCCATTTTCCGTTTTGGATAACCCTTTAGGTGCTGCCCTTTGCTGCAAATACACAGCTTCCATCTGTAACCATAAATCGTTTAATATAGAAATCCCAGCTTACCGTCGAAACGTAATATCTCCAATTTGATTCTAATATTTATTTATTACTCTTAATATTATTGCAGGCTGATTTTTCTTGGTCACTTAAAACCGAAAATGAAACAGACGAAAGCTTGGGCAGCGGAAATAAAGAAAACTCTGTGGATAAGAGTTTTTACATATTGCAGACGGATTATGCAATATCCAGGACTTACAGATGTGTTGCTAATAATACAGTTGGTTACGGCTCATTTTGTGAAATTGAAGTAGCTGGTACGTATAAAATTAACATTGACTAATTTTCAATAGTCAGCATGTTAAATAAGGTTGCCGATTTTTACCCGTTATTCGTTGAGTTTTTCTAATTGAAAAGTATGTTACGGGTATGTAGAAGAAAACGTTTTCGCACCATAAAGTATTTATATTCCTGATCAGGAACACAAGTAGAATCGATTTACCTATGTCCGCCCATTTGTTTGCCCGTATAAGCTTACAATTTTTGAGATACTAGTGACGCCAACTCAGTGAAATTTCGTTTTAAAACGTTGCCGTGCCCACCCAAGCACCCATGACCCGCCAAAAACTGTCACATACACACTTTTAAAAAATGTTTTAATATGTTTTCATTTTTTTATTTGGCTGGCCAATATCTATCGGTGTCCAAAGCTACAACTCCCACAAAACGCACAAAACTGTCACCCCCACTTAAACATGTTTTTTTAATTGTATTGTTTTTCTTTGCCAATTTCTATCGATACGCTAAAAAAAAGGTTAAACTTTCTCGTTCGCACTTCCACTACCTGTCTAACGGATATTTCACAGTCGAGAAACTGAACTATTGCGTTCTCTTTTGTGTTTGTATACCCGTTTCTCGTGGAGTAAAAGGGTACACTAGATGGGTTGAAGAAAATGTGACAGTCAGAAGGAGGCGTTTCCGATCACGAATCATTAATGATCAAGATCATTAGCCCAGTCGATCTTTCTGTCCGTCCGTCTGTCTGTCCGTCCGTCTGTCTGTCCGTCCGCATGCAGGTCGAGCTCTTAGGAACTATAAAGGCTAGAAAGTTGAGCCTAAGCATGCATTTTTGCCATGCCCACGCTAGTCGAGAAAGTCGACTAATGGTATAAAACAGCTTTCCAGTATGTTTCTTTTGTTGCCTGTGCAATAATTCTGTAAAACATGTGACATAATAATAACACTCTTCAAGAAATAATACATAATTTTTGTAAGTCCAAATTTTCGAAAACCAAACTGTAGAATATTAATATACAAATATGTTATGTAACAAAATATCAGCAGAGTATCAGCATAGTCGAGTTCCCTGACTATCTGATACCCCTTACTCAGCTAGTGAAAGTGCGAAGGAGAAATTTGTGGGGGCTAGCGTGGCAAAAGTATTTTTGGCAAATCGATAGAAATTTACAAACTAACAAAAAAATTAAAAAACATGAATCAAAATTGCGCTGCGTCTACGTCTCTGGAGTCTGCATGCTTAATCTCAACTTTCTAGCTTTTATAGGTCCTGAGATCTCGATGTTCATACGCACAGACGGACGGACAGACGGACATGGCCAGATCGACTCGACTAATGATCCAGATCAAGAATAGATCGACTAGGCTATTGATTTTGATCAAGAATATATATATTTTTTATGGGCGGAAACGCTTCCTTTTGCAAGTTACATACTTTTCAACAAATCTAATATACCCTCTTACTCTACGAGTAACGGGTATAACAAGAGAGAATGCTATAGTCGAGTTCCCCGACTTTCAGATATCCGTTACTCAGCTAGTGGAAATGCGAACGAGAAATTTCAACATTTTCTTGCATATCAATAGAAATTTGGAAAACAAAAATAAAACTGGAACCAAATTAATTAAATCTTTAAATTTTTGTAAAATTATGTGCGTTTTTATGTCAATTCCAACACATAATAAGGACGCATACGTAATACGTATTACGTATGCATAATATGTATGTGTGAAAAGTAAAGCCGCGTTAATAGCATGGAATTGCATTCCATAAACTGGAGATTGCTTTCCAATAATTTGATGGCTGCATTCCTCGTGATAGACCGCTGGGTTGCTTGAATTTTTGCTTATCGGATTACAACAAGTCTATTTTACGTTTGACAATAATGCATTTATACAAGACAACACTTCCTTTATATCAGTCCGAAAATATCCTGATGCCTTTTTAATTGGCAGGTGCAAATCCTTTTCACTCTATAATTCGGTGCCCAATTCTGCAGTGCAAAGCTTTACCCGAGGCAAAGTCTTCTTTGCCGATGGTATCAGTAGTGATATGGAACAAATAGCCGAACGTAGATTTGGTTTGGGGTTTGCATCCAGAGCACCTGACGTTGCACCATATGTGGCGGGTCTGGTTCTTGCTCCAGACATTTTGCTATAACGTTTGACCACGCTCTCTTTAACGCAGCAAAAAGCAGCAACGCCCACCATTTTTAAAAAAGGTTTAGATTTTATTTTTTTTTTGCTTATGAATACCGCACCCCCATTAGCTGAGTTACGGATATCTGAAAGTCGAACAAATCGACTATAGCATTCTCTCTTGTTAAGACAAGACGTTCCAACCATTGACGACGTCACTTCATTGAAAGTACCAATTTTTATTTAAGCTTAATTTATTTTTATTTTAACAGCTGCTTCATCACTTTTAGTTTGGTGGCAAGGTAAATGCCAGAAACACCCATTCCAAACTAATTTTTTTATATTAATAGATAAAGTACAAAATACTATTGCCATATAATTCCAACCCATTGTATTAATACGCCTTGTTATGTCTTACTTTGTTTTTAAACATTCAAATTTTATTACATGCATAACTAACTAAATTAATAACAATATATAAAGTGCGACCAAAAAGTAAGTAAATTTAATGATAAAATTTTAATTTAAATTTATATGAATTCGATCTTTTATCTCTGCCTAAAATTTGCTTTTAAAGGTATTACAATTTTGTAATACGTTAAACTGATATCTTGCTACAGAAAAAAAAATTATTGTTGTCTTTTTGGGCAGACAGAGGGACAGACGGATATGGCCAGATCGACTCGGCTCTTGATCCTGATCAAAAATATATATATACCTTATATGGTTGAATCCGCTTCCTTCTGCCTGTTACATTCTTTTCAACGAATCTAGTATACCCTTTTACTCTACGAGTATGGGGTATAAAGAACTTCTTACATATGAATACAATACGTATATATCAGAATTGCCTGCTTTGGTTATTTATTTAATATATATTTTGATCAATATAGTTGATCATCTTTTTATTTTTAAACCCCTTGTCTAATCTATAAATAAGTAACGTTATTTTCATTTCAACAAAAACTAAAATTTAATACTCTGTTTCTTTTGCAATTTAGAGCAACTAGCATGGTGGCAACTCTGGGAAAAGAACACACTAATCATACTAGTGGCTGTAATCTTGGGATTAATGTTGACCGTAATTATAATATGTTGCATAATTATATGTATTTGCCGTCGCCGTCGGCGTCAAGATAAATGTGAGTATTGTTATTTAATAGCAAAACGATTTTTTTACAAACAATCTATGTAATACAAAGTCTAATCAACAATTAAAGCGAACAACAAAAAAGCTTGCCCAATTTTTCACAAAAAAACACTAAATTGGTTATAAAAAAAAAACGATTTGTTGTTTGGTTGTTTTACAATGAACTCCTAACATTCAAAAACAGCATGAGCAAGCAACTTTCGCATGATATTTTTTAGTGTAAGCTGCTAAATTAGACAGAAAGACAGATTTTTACAATTTAATATCGTCGTTTACAATCTTGAACATTCTGGGCAAGGGACACGATTGCAAAATTTGTATTTTTTTGGTAGTGTCGATCCAAATTTGGAATAAGGATGAAGGTGCTTGCGAAATACCTAAAAGTTATGCTTTTGGTCTCAGCTGACACCGATGAATGATGGTTAGAATTGGATCACAATTTAATTACAAGCTTTCTTAACTTTGCTAATATCGATTAAATAATCAAAGTTACTTATACCAAAACAAATATAGCTATAGTTACCCGTTACTCAGCTAGTGGAAGTGCAAATAATTTTAACATTTTCTGGAATATTCAAAAAAGAGATTAATAAATTAATTTAAAATAAATAAAAAAGAGGGCGCGTCAAATTGCTTTTAAAATACGCATAGAAAATGGCAAGAAAAATTATACAACGAACCATTTTAAACCATACTTTGAAGAGTGAGCTTGGCAGTTTTTTGCGGGTTGTGGGCGTTAGAGTGGTCGCGGCAACGTTTGGAAACAAACTTGCGTTGCGTCGAGACATGGTATCTGCTTAAAAAGGTTCTGACGAACGGGCGGACGGACAGATGAACATGGCCAGATCGACTCGACTAGTTATGCTGATCAAGAATATATATATATATAGTTTATATGGTCGGAAATGCTTCTATTTACCTGCTACATACTTTTTAACAAGTCTAGTAACGTGTTTAAAAAGTCGACGTAGTAAAATTATACATTTACATTACATCATACATCTTACGTATTGCTTAAGAACGCGTAACAAATACAAGGACTCGTTTCCGGCTTTATGAAGCCAAGACGGACAGGCCCGTCTGTGGTCTGTCTGTCTGTATGAAAGGCGGGTTCCCAGGAACCATAAATGGTAGGAAATGCAGATTCAAGTGACGCCTACGGTGAACACCCAAATGTATTTAAGGCACTGCTTATGTGAGTGGGGACTCGCAATTGAGATTCCTGTATCGACGCTCTTAAGGAGTTCGTTTATGGCCGGGTAAGGGGGCATAGAGAATATTCCTTTTCGCTATGGCTCCTTATTGTCTTCCTTGGGACCCGTTCTGACTGCTGGACGTGCTAGCAGGCTGGTGGAGGACGTCAGGTCTGCCCTCAAATCGGTCGTAATACGACATTCCCACAAGAAAATCAATATAAACGGAATTTTATTGTATTAAAAAATATTATTTTTTTTATTTAACATGTTCGATATGCTTTACATTTGCAACGGTGCGACATCAATGCACACTGAAATAAACGCAACTAACTCGCATGTGCTTCAACAACAATTCCACGCATATATGACATACACACAACTACACCTATATGTACAGATCTCACGGAAGTGCCCATTAGTTGTATCCAAAGGTAAGTAATAATTGTAAATTAAAAATCTTTTAATTAAAAGGTTTTTAACTACATATCTTAGTGCACGGGTATTACCAAAGTATAAAGCCCTTTCATTTTTAAATGGGGAATACTGTCAGAAATTGGAAATGAGTTCGACAGACCTTTTTATCATTAGTTTTTAAGTAATGATGGCTAGTTCCGTTTAATATTATTTTTTATTTTTATTCAATTTGAAAAATAATTTTTTCCATTTTCCCAATATAAGTTTATTGTAAAGTTTACCCAATTTATTTGCCATATTTAAAATTGTCTAAATTTTGCAGTAAAAATAAGTGCATGCATGATGTCATTATGTTAAAATAGGCTTTGCATGCACCCTAGAATATCTTAATGTTTTACTAACTAAATTACATTTTTTTCCTTAAATACTGCACCTTCATACACTTCCCAACCCCACACACAATCATTAGTGGATTGTCTGATCAGTTAGAAATGTCACGAGTGAGTGGTAATCTATCAACACAGGATAAGTGTAACACCTTTTTGCCAAAGCCATCTTCCTCACGCTTTAATGGTAATGCACCGAAATCGCCACCACGCTGGCCAATTCGACCTGGCGTAATGCTTCACGTAAGCAGTAATACCAAAGAAAATCTGACTGTAAATCGAATGGCAGTAAAACCGAACGCCTCCGGTAATGGAAGCGACATGAGCCAGTTGTCGGCTCAATTAAGTGTTGTAACAAACGGAAGCCGGGAAAACTCCGATGGCACCATCCTAACCGAGTTGTCTGCGGTGTCAAGGGAAAATGCAGCTTCGGAGGTTTCTTCTTCACCAAACCGAAAGGAAGGAACTGTACCGTCTACAGAAGACAATGTATCTGCATTAAAACCGGCACCACAAGAAAACTTATCTTTCAAAACCCACAGTGGTGGCCACAACAAAATAGATCATATTTGGTCATTGCTTTTTAAAAAATCAGACGATTGCACTCGAGATAGTCAACGGAGCCATGTTAGCCTTTTACGTACTTTTTGGCGCGGGATGGCTTCTAATGAAAATATCTCTGGACTCGAGACTCAGCATCGTTTAAAAGGAATCCGTTGCAGCGGAATTGGTAGAGTATATTAAAACAATTTTTATTTCAGCCTTGTCATATGTTTTCGTTTTTTTATTTTTACCTTATGTTCTGTATACATCAACAAATATCAATCCTGTAGTAACCTACAAAAGGACAAAAAAGAGTGTACATGCAACGTCTGACGCAGCATCAAATGGCGAATCATCAATTCAATTGCCTTCAAACTTGGAGGGAAATACGTCTCAATTAGTATTAAAAGGACATAGGAATAATTTTTCACCGGAATTAGAAAGCATATCGTGCAATGTTGCTCCTTCTGTAACGAGGGGAAGCTCTTTGAAACCTTTCACGAGACCTACACCACCATCATTACCATTGAAGAATTTTCTTAATATAACCAGCTGGAGCTGTTCTGGTAATTCAACGATAGTCCCAAACAATATACTCGATAACGAGCCAAGTAAGAATATATACATGTTTTTCGAATTTACTTAGAATTTTGGTTTTTAATATCAGAATCCTTTTAATGCAATACAATATTTCAGCAATAGATTGAAATAAAAAATAGTTCCTGTAGAATATTTATTGAACTGTACATATTACTGTAATGTATTTGTATACAAAATCATTTTCTAAACTCTAATCAATTTCCTCGACGATCGTATACCCCTTATTAAGCTAGTAGAATTACGAAACAGATATTTGGAATTTTTTGGCATATCAGAAGAAATTCTTTCAGTTAAAAAGCAATATGCAGAATCTGACCACTAAAAATAAATAGAATATAAGTACCTTCGTTTTTTTTATCATAAAGTGTTTTAATTCGATATATCGTACACCATTATTTTAATATTATATATTTTGAATTGAAAATAGATATAGAATTAATTAAGAATAATAAAAAAAAAAATTCATTGTTTCGCTGCTTTTAATCATAAATAGTTCTTCTTCGCAATTCAACAAAATATAAAAGGTCGTACCTTCAATTCAATCGTAAGTAGAATAATTAAAGAAATTCTTTCCACAGATTATCACATTGCTTATACGTACAATTTAAGAAGTTTCTATCTATAAGCTTAATGTTACCACTGGCTGTCGTTTGCATGTTCCTTCAATATTAAATATTAAGCACTACTCTGATCTACTGAATACGAAGAACAAAATATACTTTGAAACCTTCTTTTCACTTTTTAAAATTTATTTCTTAACAAATTTTTTATAATTATTTAATTTTCTTTTCTTCTCGTTTGCTTTCCATATAACAAATACAAATTCGTGGGAATATATAAAAAAATACTACCAATCCGTACCATATATGCCTTATATAGTAAACGACAAGTCGTCTTCACTGGGGGAACCGTTGACGGAACCTGGCGAGTATGAGAATCTTCCATTTCATGGTCTGCAAACGGCACCTAACAAGGTACAAAAAAAATATTTATAATCTACCTTACACTCCATGAATGCTTTTACGAACACTTGACTTATTTCAATCAACTACCCTGTTACGCATTTTTGTATCATGCATTGCAATCATTTTGATAAAAATTTAAAAAAAAATAGTTTATCTTGTACCCGAAGATATTTTTTTTATACATTTCTTAAGCTATTCGTGCTTCATTTGCCAGTATGTACTTGCTTCTTTATTTTTTATCCGCTCCAAGTTAAGAGGGGAAAATGTATTAATTGAGTGCACAAACTCCAATTTTGTGGCTTATAACATAGCATTAGTTTTAAGTATAAATTTAAAAGCTAAAATGTTACACATTCCATTTAAAGTCCGTCTTAGCAAACCTTTACTAACGAGACGTATTCGGAATCTGTACATTGTAATCAACCAATTTATCGGTACAATAATCGGCAATCAATACAATTCTTTCGTTACACAGTATATTTTAAGACGATACAAAATAAAAGAGTAGCCGCCAAAGAATTTAATTTATAGTTTAATTTCAAAAATATTGTTTACCTCTAAGTAGAAAATTAAATCAGTTACAATAGTTCCATTATTTTGAACACCTATTTTCATTTTGAACGATGGTTATACAAAGCTGAGAAAGATTTCAAAACGGATTGCATAGGTTAAGGCAACACTGAAACTTTTTAATGTATATTCAAGACTTAAACGTGTTTCTATCATTTGAGTGGTTGATGTTAATCCATAATTTATATCTTTATTGTTGTTCGCTAGCAAACACTTTAATACAGACAAGAATATGACAATTTTATAAAATGCATAATATTTATAGAATTTTCTTTGACTAATATTTATTACTAAAAATTGAACTAATATTTTTCTGTTACCTTTGCTTCTGTGTGCTCCTTGCTAACTTATGATGCTTACGCAATGGATTTGTTAACCAGTGTTCTACTACCCCTACAAATTTTAATAACAACACAAATGCGGTGCGCGTTGTTCAAAGACCCAAGACACTGATTGGAAATATCAATCAGCCATCTGTCGGCCATTATCAAGATTGCCAGGCCACTCAAGATCCACTTTTAAATCAGCAACAATATTTTTGCGATCAGGACACACAAAATGATCAGAGATCACAGTACAACACAATGCACCGCCCACCAAATAATGTAAAATATAATCAAAGCGAAAATAAAACAGATTTTAATCCTCAAGATCAACATAGTCCAAGCAATGGCTTTTCTAAAAGTTACACTGAGTATTACCAGCAGCATCCGGAAAAAATTCCAATGCAATTTCGAGCAGGAGCGTCTCAAGAATTGAACAGCAATTCGCTCTCTAACATTAATTTATTGAATGGCACAGATCATATTCCACACTTGGCATTGGTTAATATTAACCCATTCCTGGAGGCCGCTAACTTTAAAAAATACGATAAAACGGGCGAAGAATTACTTGGTAGTATGCCACGTGCGAGACACAACAAAGGCACTTTAAACTGTGAAAACAAATTTTATTCGCTTAAACATCCAGGCGGAACAAAGCTAATAAATCGGGCCCTGGATAAAGACTATTCCGAAGCTGGTACCGCATCATCCCCTACTGAATATAAATCCCTTTCGAAATGCAAGATGCACAATTCCTTTGGCTACAATAGACATTGCACTGTTGGCACGCACGTACAGCCGATGCGCCTTTATGATCATCCTGCTTATCAGAACATGGTTGTGGAGCACGTAGATGATCAAGTTATAGAATCCAAAGATGGCGAGATCAATCTGACAACTGTTCAAATGCACACTCATCCAGGCAAAGAAAAAATAAAAAAGCACCACCATTGGCATCACCAGCACCGGGAAAAAAGAGATGAAGGTCTGGGTCCTGATGTTCATCAAGTGGAGCCTGAGCGCATCAGCATATATCGAAGCGACTCTGGAATTTCCAACAGTTCTTACGAGTCACAATTCTCAAAATCAAAAAAGGCAACCCTAAACACATCCTCTGGCCCATTAGTTCGAAAGCAGGAACCCCAGAACAGTGTGTGCGATGCGTCCTACGCAAGTAATGTTTCTGAAAGCGAGCCACAATTAGATAACAATACCACATCGCATCAGTACTGCACAGTGCAAAGTATTACCTATTCGCATTGCAACCGCCCTCAGCCACGAAATTGGTACGAGAAGACTACTAAAAATGATTTCGGGCAGCATCAGCTTAATCAAAAGAGCGTGGGACTGGATTCTACGCCTTCAGAATGCATTAGTTCAGATACCTCCAGCAGAAGCGAATATTTCAAATCGGCGATGCCAGCTGAGTGTAGTACTGTTCAGACACCGAATGAGGTAGGTATATGCAGATAAATATACGACGTTATGGAAGAAGAGGAATATATAAAAGTTCTTGCTTTTTAAGATACACTTCCCTGACATCAAGAACTGGGCAGATATACCAAAAGTTGCTAGATTCTATCAATATACAATATACAATCTAATATACACTCCTATACAGCTTATATTCTTGAACGTCCGCCTTTAAGTTTCTAAGTCCGTGATCGTCTGTCTGTCCGAATGAATGTCGCGGGAACTAAAACAATAAATTCTTAGTCGATGGGCACAAGAAAACTAAATACTAAAATATTATACTTAACTTTAAATAAGTGATACATCCACGGATCGAAAAACAATTCTTTTTATACATTTTTGCTTTAACAGATTAATTTTAGTTGTACTTTTTTCTTTAAGTTTATATGCCAGAAACATAACGTTAAAACAGTGACGTTTCTTCAATACTCTTGTTATCCCTATGATAAAAAAAAACCCCAATCCAATGACCTTAAAATGTTTTGTCCGTGCCTAATGTCTAAAGCGACTTATTGGTATTAGATACTATTTGGGGAAGTAAATTTTGTCCTTAACGAATAAACAAAAATATTCGTTCCATGCATATATATATGTATGTAATACTATGTATATTACTTGTATAAAAGTTCCTTGACAGTAATAATAAAGTAAATAAAGTAAACACCCTGTGTTTATTGCATATTCCTTATTCTTTCTTCAATTATTAATAATAAAGCTTTTTATTTTAGATCATGTTTCAAACTTTATTTACTTTCATGATTTTTATACACGTGGGACTAACACGGCGACAACATAATCTCAACGCATTCTTAACATAACCCGCATAATGCATGATTTTTACAACCTAATGTTTAAACTAACTTCAGAAAATCCAACCACTCGCTATTAATCCATTTCTAGTTAAAAATGGGAACAATGAAGTATACACTGGCAACAAAACCAACAAGAAACACCGACGACAAACCATCAGCAACCTATACGAACATATCCAAAGCCACCCATATGCAAGACCTGGCAACCTTGGTGACGTCTCCAGAAAATTCCAGAGTACCAGCTCTGAAACCCTTAAAATTTACAATTCTGGCTCCAAATCTAACACGAGTGCTCCTCAAACAGCAGCGCCAGAGCATTCAAAAGTCAAGAACGCCGCAAAAAACAGTAGCAAAAAAAACGGGACTGGCGCCAATAGAGAACATTATGACGGAGTGCCAGCTTTAAATAAGTTACACGCGTCAAGACTAGGTTCTCTAGCCGACTTCAATGATTTTCCGTCCGAGGTATATTCGAGCGCATTAGTGGGTAATCCCGCAGATGTCCAGTATGATTGCCTAGTGGTGCAAAGGCCTATGCGCATGCCGTTGCGAAAACATCACACCTTCCATTTCCAAAGCACTCAGACAGCCAATGGCAAGCTACAACAGCTGCGGGAGCGACTGCAACTTCAGCTACACGAAAGTAGGAAGCTCGCTCAAAATGAGTTTCCACCGGCTCTTGATGCGCTGGAATTAAATGAAAAGCATGCCTTCAAGCCCATTTCCCCAATACCTACAATCAGCAATTTGGCAGTGCCGAGTACAAGGGAAAAGAATCAAGACGATTCATCGCAACTTGATTCTGCAAGTTACTTGAAAGGGGCAGAAGATGATGAAGACCTTGGATACAGTTTCTGTGAAGAGGAATGCATTGTAGAAAACGATATAAATCCCACCTCGGACAATCTTATTACTGCCCCGGACAACAGCTCCTGTACATCGAAGGCTGTTGAAAACACGAATGAAGGTGCTCTTAAATACTTTATGTCGCAAAGTAGTTGTGAAGTGCATATTTAGGTATTTAAATAATCAAGACGAATAAAGCCTAAGTGACGCATCAAGGTATTTTAACTTAAGTATACCTAAAAAAAACATATTTATACTCTTAAATCAAAAAAATTTAATATTATTCGTGAAAAAAAACCAATAAAACTAAGCTGTATTGTGTCAGGATGTACAATACATTTAATACTCGTTACTCGTAGGTTAAAAATGTATCTAAATTCGATAACAAATGGTGTGACGGTGTTGTTTTCGTTTATATTTGCTTTTTTTTGCAAACTTATTGCGTTATTTATTGTGAAACTAACAATAATTATTCAAATCCCATTATATAACTTATATTAATTACAATTTGAAATAATTGTATTAGTTATAGACGGCTCTGACAGCTATATTTTTAAATGTCGCATTAGCATATGATCGAGTGTGGCTAGAAGTTAAAAAACTGATTGGTCTGTAGGATGAGGGTTGCTTTTTGTTTTTAAATGGCTTGGGAATCATCACTATGACCGCCTTTCCCCACCTTTGGGGATAGTATAAAAGTTTTTTAATAGCGTTGAAGAGATGGCATAAGGTCTGAACCGCACACGGTGCGAGCTCTAAATCATTTTTGGTGTCACCAAGTCGTGACCAGTTGATTTTTTGGGCTTAAGATGTTTTATGATAGATGCTATCTCGCTTTGGCTAACTGTTATTAAATTTATTGGTGGCAAGTTGTTAGTTACTGCAGGTAGGACAAGCTAGCAGAATTTGGTTGGAATAATTTCTGAAGGTGATCCCTCGTGGAAGGGAGAGAGGCCTGTGGAAGGACTGTTTCTGCTGGTGACTGAATATTTTTGTGTGCTTTCCACAAAGGGTTCTTTTTGCTGGTGGGTGATAATTGTCGATGTATGCTGGGCGTTTGCTTCCCCAAGCTTAAGTGCCCTACGTCTACGTGTTCCTATTTTAAGCTGTTATTTAGCCCTTGGGGATCTGTGATTTTGCCATTCTCTTCTAAGTCTTCGTTTTCAAGTACTAGATGTTCGATTTCGCGATTAGTCTTGCTACGATTGGTCGTATTGCGAGAGTTTGGAGGTGTAGTGGCCTTGGCCGCAGCAAAAAGTCTTTCCTCCATCGATTCGGCCAGACGGTCCTCATCTGTAAACTCTGTTTGGTTTCGTGTACCTTGCCCAGTTGGTCCGGCTGCCTGTCAGTCTGTAGGGCCACTCAGTTATATGTTGTCGATGCCTGAGAAGAACTGAAGAGTGATCAGATGATAGTTCTGCAAGTGACTCTGCTGTAATATTATTTCTTGGGATCTTTCTTGTTGTGTTGCAAAGTCAATGAGATCCGGGAGCTTATTTGGATCTGCTGACCAGTATGTAGGTCTTCTCGGAGTCACACAATCGAGCATATTTCGCGGCTTAATGAGGAAGTTGAAAAGTTGTTTTGCCCTTTGGGGTCAAAAGGCGTGATCCCCAGTTCGTGTGCTTGGCATTGTAGTCACCGGCCGCTATGAATCGCTCACCGAGTGAGTTGAAAAATTCCAACAATTGGTCCTCAGAAACTATAAAACAGAGGTGGGACTGCGGCCAGAGTGACGGGGCCGTTCCTGGACGGCATGTTTATAGAAGTGAGTTTCAGGTAGGCTAGGATTGGTGCTATGTGTAGGAGGGGGTGCCGTGTAATACGGGCCCGATTGTGGCGATTGTGAGTCACAGTTCGCTGTTTGACTTTCGCCGCAGTTGCTGCACATTTTTACCGAGATGTCTTCCTTCTTGTTATGGCAGTTCGCTGAGCTATGAGCTACACTACCTTTGTGTGGCCATATTCTTGGCAGTTAGTGCACTGCACTGGGCGCTTGCTACTCTTCTACTGTGATACACCGACGCAGTAGGAGCTGTATCTTGTAGATTTGGTAAACTTAATTGTTTTCATTATCTGGCTGTCTGGCTCCAACTCGATATTGAACATTGGTTGTTTTTTCATATTTTTGTTAAATGTGTTCCTGAGCATTTTTTCATTAAAGTTCTTTTCCTTGAGTGAATCTACGATTTCAGTGGTCGAAACAGTTGCCTCAAACCCTTTGAGGTTTCAGTTTGAACTTTTGTTTCATTTATGTTTCCCTTTCTTAGGGGGAGCTTTCTCCTATTAGTGTTGCTTTTTTGTTCACTAATGCACTTGAGCTTTTTTCGCGAATGTATATTGCAGGAGGCTTGACCTTCTTAGGTTACCCTTTGGGTGACTTTCCCGTTTGTACACTTTCTTCAGTAGAACAAATTTCATCTACTGGTGTTTGCCGGCGTTTTTATAGTGAGCATGTTAGCATTGTCGCGTTTAATTTTTTACTTGTTTTCTGTTTGTTAATTTTGTTATTTTGAGAGCTGTTTTCTTTTTATAGTAATATGGTCTATATGGTCTTGTTTACGTTTTGCTTTGCTGATAGCGCAGCAGAACCATTCAGATGTGGTTTTTGTTTTGATCGCTGGCTTAGTGAAAGCAAGTGCTTGCGTCGACGAAATTTAGCGAGCTGACGATACCATCCAGTTGCTGTTGTAATTGCAGTTGCAGTGGTTGCTCTTGTCAAGTTCTATTCACCGTACGTAAGCGTAAAGAAATTTCGCAAGAGCTTGGAGCTGTGGTAGAACAAGAACTTGTTGTTTGGATGTTGTTTTTGGTATTTTGTTTGAAGATCTAAGACTACTTGCTTGTACTATTTCAAGCAGAAAATATGTATTCGAGGGATGGTCCATTATTTGTTTTATATTAATAATCATACACTTCACTCAAATCAACCAGTTTTATACGAAGCTCGATAAAAACACGTCTTCACACGTCAGCGACCAAACTCAGAAGTTTTTATCGTTTTAACTACCCAGCAGTTTTAGTAATTGACATATTGAACGTACACTTATCCTGACAATGACATGGTTATTATTATGAAAGTTACAATTGCTTTCAAAAAAACGGTTGTCTCTTTGGTGAACAACCAAATTCGTTATGCACTATCGTAATGCATCGTATAGCATCGACACATTTACATATTTTGGGTTGTTCTATTCAATATAAAAATTGATCAAACCTTGTGCTTTTTTCGGCTGAAGGGTAGGAAATGTAATTTTTGTATTTTAGTGTACCGATATATTTTGATTTACCACGATAATAACCTTCGAGGTCTTAAACGTTATGACATGTAAATAATAAGCTTATAAATGAAAAATAATTTGTTTATGCAAATTCTGTTCTGTTGGACCTAAAGCGTACCGAATAGGTAAAAGTTTTGGTATGTAAATAATTTATGTTTTTTTTTTTCAATTGGTATACCACTTGTTATGACCAAACAACTACAGCAGATTTTTTCTTTGTGTATGTATAGAAGTCACCTTCTCACGCTCTTCTGTTGTGATTTGTCGGGACGTGGACAGTAATATATTCATTATACTGATCAACACCCATTTCTACCTAAAAAATTACGCTCAGTTCTAGGGCTTTCTGCATGAATCTTTCCCAATTAATATAAATCGGAACGCGTCGGGTCGAACCACTATACATATATCACAAAAAAACAGAGGAAATATTATAGTCTAGTTCTCAGTTCCTCTGCTAGTGGAAGAGCAAACGAGAAATGTGGGTGTGGCTTTTTTGGGCGGTTTGTGGGCGTTTTTTGGCAAATAGATAATTTACAAGACTAATGAAAAAATATCAAAATATTTTTCAAAAGTTTGGACGTTAGAGTGGGCGTGGCAACATGGGTTAACAAACTTGCGCTGCATCTATGTTTTTGGAAACAGTATACTTAGATTTTTTTTTTGTATACTCTAGCTTCTATAGTTTCTGAGATCTCGACGTTCATGTGGACAGAAGGACAGATGAACGTTTCCTTCTGCCTCTTACATAATTTTCAACGAATATAGAGTACCGTTTTAACTTACGAGTAACGGATATAAATATGTTAGAACTACCAACTGCAAAAAAATATTATACTAAATATAAAAAAATGATAATTACAGATGTACATAAAACCGATTTTTCGCGCATTTATCTAAATGGTTTTTTGAGCTTACATAATAATAAAAAACGAATGCAATTACTTGTTGTAGTGCAATTGGTCTCGTTAAAGTATTAAAAAATATTCTTTTTAAATACGATCTTGTCCAAATTTTTTAAAAATAATTTAATTAATTTTATTTTTGTTCGCTTCCATGTTCTATTATGCCCAAACTCTTAAATATATAATTTTAGCAACATGCGTTTAGATATTATAAAACCGTGTATTGGAAAACGTGCCTCTCCTTACTAGGACTACTGTCCATACCCTTACAGAGCAAAAATAAAAATAATATTGCAAATAAAGGGTTTATTTAAAAAAACGCAAGTATTATTGTTAATGTTTTTTTATATGAAAATATAAAACAAACAAATTCTTTTATTAATGACCATGTGGTTTTTAAACATCAATTACGTGCACAGAACTTTAAGGCATATGAACAAAAACTATAATACCCACTGCAAGAATAAAATGAAAGTTTTTATTTAATCAAGAAATAAGGTTATGCAGCAAAAGTAAGAGAAAATATAATTTCAGAACTTACGCCGCCAAATCGTATACAAAATGCAAGCTTGGTGACCAGTGTTGTTTTAAGCTCAAAAGTTATTTTAAAGCTAGTTTGTTATAATGATTTGCTTCATAGTAACTTTTTTGAGTTTAGAACCACTTTGTTCTTGTCCTCAAGTCTTAAGTCTGAAAAATTTTGTATATATATATGTATATGTATTAATCTTAAGAATATTTACAATACAGCGAATGTATTAATTAGTTCTAAATGCCCAACAACCAAGTATAGACTGTTACAATATTAGCATGTAATAATAAATCACCAAAAATGTATGTAATATTTGAATATAAAAGAGGAGTACATATTTTTAAAATTCTGTTGGCGGCACGCTCATTGGATATTTAATAATTACAAAATTTTACCATAATACACAACATTTAGCGATAATTTTACCACAGTTTTCATAAATTCTCTTAAAAAAAATAATTATAATTTTTTAGCATCTTTCCGACTTTGAGGATCCTTACAAAAGCAGCAATACTTATATATTCTAAGTTTTTATTTGAATACATTTTCCATAACAAAGAGATAATGTTTTTGTCCGAGTAGAAAGAAGGTAAATTTAATTTATGTTTTATTGTCAATTCAATCATTTTTATTATCATTTTACGCAAAAATATAATAAATGGCTTTATCGAAGGCTAAAGCCTTGAGGCCCTGAGGCTGACAGCCTCACCAAAATTTTATTAAATTTCATAATTCATAACTAGGCGATATTCGTTATACATTTGCATGAAAACATTTTTATCAATATTATTCAAACATAAATATTTGACAGCCTTTTACTTATATTACACTTCCCTTATCTATACAGCCTATAAATGCGCAAATTTTTGATGATGAATTCATTTATGCTGATCTCGAGAGTCAACATTATGGACCTATCAATTACAAGGCGGCTTCACTATACTCACAAATAAAAAAAAACAAGAAGTCAGGCGCTCTTGATGATCTTAAATAATCTTCTCCTTTGCTTGTATGCATTTTAAACAAAAATTGTGGATTTTAGTTTAGAAATTTGTTTGAATTTTTTAAAGTACTTAGAATGTTTAATATGGAGTATATTGAATAAAAACATGAACATACAAAAATATTATTCTGAACGTTGCCACTTATTTAACTTATAAATCAGAAGTTTTTAATATTACACTTTATTTTAAATGCGGTAATCACTGATGGGCTTAGATTAGGTTCCATAAATATTACATATCATTTTAGTGTCGAATGAAATACCATATTTATTTAACTGTGAAGTTTAATATAAACAAAATAAATATTTGTAAAAAAGCTTCGAAAATTCGAGTTGAACATTTTAGATTTATGCATATAAAATAGCAAAACTAAGCAATAAACTTTAATCAAAAACATAATAAAACTGTGAAACTGTTCTTTCAAGTTTAAACAGTAGACATTAAACATAACAAACTTTATAAAAAAAGTAATCAGTATGTAGGTAAGATGCACATGTTTTTAGTTTGTAGTTCAGTGAAAGCTGAAAAGCGTGCGTCCACGTCCAGGTTATTACACCATAGTATGACATAACGATTTTTTCTAAAATAAACTTAGAGTTAATAAAGTAATGGCAAATTAGAATATGAAAATTACATATTAATTAAAACCGTTACTCGTACAGTACAATGGTATATAATGGTACAATATAATGGTATGTCCGTCTGTCCGTCTGTCTGTCCGTATGAGCGCCGAGATGCTTTAGAGAGCTTTAGACAGGACAGTTCAAGTTTTGAAAAATGCAATGGACGAATTAGGACAAAAATCCACCGGCGATGATCAGTTCTATACATCTGAAAAGAAAAGAAAAAAAGATAAATTAGTTTATGTACAGCTTGCGATATATTATTTATTTTAAGCCTTACCATTCACAACAGACGGGTAGACGTTTTTGTGGACTACCAGAATTGCCCCCAGGCAGCGGCATCGGCCACTAGTCATGGACTTTCCGGAAGTTGAGAGCAGTTGGAACTATGAACCGGAATTCAAGATGGCCGGTATTAGCTCGATCTTCTTCGCTGCGTATCCAGCTTCCAGCTTTCTGCTGGTGGCTGAATATTTTTGTGTGATTTTCACAAAGAGTTGCTAGTAGGCGAAAGTTGTTGATTTATGCTGAGCGTTTGATTCCCCAAGCTTAAGTGCCCTACGTCTACGTGTTGCTATTTTAAGCTGTTATTTAGCCCTTGGGGATCTGTGATTTTGCCATTCTCTTCCAAGTCTTCGTTTTCAAGCTGTTCGATTTTGTGATTTGTCTTGCTAGGATTGTTCGTATTGCGAGTGTCTGGAGGTGTAGTGGCCTTGTCCGCAGCAAAAAGTCTTTCCTCCATCGATTCGGCCAGACGGTCCTCATCTGTAAACTCTGTTTGGTTTCGTGTACCTTGCCCAGTTGGTCCGGCTGCCTGTCAGTCTGTAGGGCCACTCAGTTATATGTTGTCGATGCCTGAGAAGAACTGAAGAGTGATCAGATGATAGTTCTGCAAGTGACTCTGCTGTAATATTATTTCTTGGGATCTTTCTTCTTGTGTTGCAAAGTCAATGAGATCCGGGAGCTTATTTGGATCTGCTGACCAGTATGTAGGTCTTCTCGGAGTCACACAATCGAGCATATTTCGCGGCTTAATGAGGAAGTTGAAAAGTTGTTTTGCCCTTTGGGGTCAAAAGGCGTGATCCCCAGTTCGTGTGCTTGGCATTGTAGTCACCGGCCGCTATGAATCGCTCACCGAGTGAGTTGAAAAATTCCAACAATTGGTCCTCAGAAACTACAAAACAGAGGTGGGACTGCGGCCAGAGTGACGGGGCCGTTCCTGGACTGCATGCTTATAGAAGTGAGTTTCAGCAAAGACATTAGAATAATAAAGATGCGTAACGGCCATACATTGGTTTTGCACTATGCAGCCACTTTTTTGGTGACGACCAAAATTGCACTCTTTTCGCTCGCCTAAAATTGAGAGCGTAAAAATCTAAAAATTGAATTGTCTTCCTTGTGTGAGTAAAAACATTAAAGGAGATAGTGTGTATGTGTGCGTGCTTTTGCTAGAAGACGATTTTCGGGCAGAAATCAATTTTGATCTAAGAAACAAATTTGATTAATGTTTTGGTCAATTTCGATTCAAAACTATTATGGTTTGAAAGAAGTTTTTTTAATATTCGTTTGATAAAATCGCTTTTTTAAAAACAACAAAATAAAATATAAGAACATAATTTAACTGAATCTTATTTGCATTTTGAATACTGAAAATGGATAATTTTTACTATAGTAAATAATTAAAACGTATACAAAGGAAATTATTATAACTACTGTAATTTAAAACAAAGAATTTTTAATAAAAGAAATACATTTCAAAAATAAATATTTCATACAAATTTAAATACAAAATTCATATTAAAAAATTAATATATATAAAATAAATAAAAATATAGAATCTGTTTATTGCAAAATTGATTTCTTGAAGCACGAAGTGCGGACATAAGCACCGAAGAATCATTGTCTTCTTATATTTTTCACACGTCGCACGCTGAATACTCTAATGACAATTATTCTAATATAAAGTCATATTTTAAAATTATTATGCATTATTATGTACATAGATTGTGCTATTATTATTTCTGTTTTGAATTTGAATAATTGTTATGTTAAGGCAATGCAAGACTACAGTTTTTAAGTGGTGTCAATTTATAAAAAATAATATAGATTTAAAGTCTAAGAACTTCTAAGATGAAGGGCATATTTTGTCATTTTTACAATGCATGTGCATACGTGTGCACTAATACAGTGGTCAGCTGTCGCTGTATGCGTACAAGAGAGCTGGTGGCTCTAGAGCTCTCCGCTCTGTGGCTTTTGAACAAAATTTCGAGAGAGCCTGGAGCCACTTGAAAAGCCACGACGAAAAAATCGTGTGCAAAAAAATCGTATGGCGTTACGCATCTTGTTATTCTAATGTCTTTGGTTTCAGGTAGGCTAGGATTGGTGCTATTTGTAGGAAGGGGTGCCGTGTAATACGGGCCGGATTGTGGCGGAGTGTGACAGATGTGGGTGGCCTGAGCGCGTGTTGATTCTCCACGTTTGTTAAGGTAAGAGATGTCTTTCTTGTTATTATGGCAGAACAGTGGCTGCAAAGTGCAAGACAAATGTATGGCCGTTACGCATCTTGTTATTCTAATGTCTTTGGTATGACAGTTTTAACGGTTTTTGGGCGTTAGAATGGGCGTGGCAAATAACATTTTGGCAATAGAAAAATAGAGAGAATTGAGAAAAATGTAATGCAGTCGGTGCTGAGATCTCAAGCGTAACACATTGAACCACACACTTTTGTGAACTGATTAAAGTTTAAAATCATACATATGTTTTGCTAATTATTAATAAAACACGAAACACTTAAAATAATACAATGTCGTCGAAGGAGTTTCTGTCATTAAATGGACCCTTTGTGCTAAGCGGTGGTGTAACTAAAGAAACTACAGAACAGTGGTGCGCAAGTCAAAATGTACAAACGAATTTGCTAGAGAAACGTTCTGTGTGAGATCAAAAAGGCAGAGTTGCGCATGTAATGACATGGTGAATTCAGCGCAACGACTTTGTGGTGGACGTCCAAAATCGAGATACAGGATTGAGGTCGGTGGTCATCTGGACAAAGGGCAAGGCGTTATTAAGTTTTGGTGGAAGGCGGATCGCAGAAGTTGTCCATCAAGAGAGACGAGGAACGGGCTTCAAGAGGCTGGTCGAAGCAAGAAGGAAGCGAAACAGCAATCAGTCAGCGGTGATCTACATGAAGATCTGCAGAGGTCTCACTATCCTACAGGAGGATCTGAATAAGTGGCGCTGGGATCTGGAAAAGTGGCAGTGATTAACGAGAAGGCCAATCTGGAGCAGTATTGGTGACGCCGAGTAAATAACTAAATTTTTCGGCGGCGACGAAAGGAATGCGTGTACGCTTGCCGATTTCGAATTTCGACTAACTTATATTTCCATATGATCATACTTAGAGCCTAGCTTGACGAAGGTTGGCAAAGGTGGACGAATTCGCAAAGAGCGAAAGAGAGCTTTATTATACTTCCGCCTTCGCTCTAAAATAACTTATACAACATACAACAAAAAAAAAATAATAAATAATAATCCATCCTAGAACTTCAGCCAGCACCCAGAATACACACAAAGTGTTCGAGCTTCGACTTCACTTGACAGCGGTATCAATGCTGGAGTCCCGCAAGGTACTGACTGTCGTCGAGCTGCGCCCGCGTCGTCCTTTTCTAGGCCAGGGCGATCCCGTTATTCCCTCTTTTGTCTAGGTTTAGCATTATCTTAAACTCAAGAGATAGATGAGTCTTTTGCACCCGCAACATCTACTAATGGGCAGCCAGGTCGGAATGTTGAGCGTTGGCGGAAAACAGGTGTAGTTGGGCAGAATCGCAAGGTCGAAATTCCTAATTCGGAAAGGTTATGGTTCACATTGAAGGATGTGGAAAGAAGTGTGTCACAGTTTTAAGGACCTAGTTCACCAGACAGTATTCAGTATATCGTGCACATACGGTAAAATGGAGTCATTTGCGAAACAATTACAAAGTGGAGCGGCAAAGCTATTTGTTTTAGAGTCAGTTGTGATGTTCGTGATTGGAAAACTCTAAAAAACGCATTGTTTGACGAATTGGTAGATTTGGTAAACGACAGCGGAAGAAGACCGAATCCTTACATTAGTACCTTAATGCGATAATGGAAGTGAAGAAGCCGACTTATTTGATCGATTGGATGGATGGATGGAATGGATTGATGAACGAGTTTCAGAGTGGCTTGACACTGAGTTTTCGCATTTGCTACATTCGCAAGAAGGTGTAAAACGTACGATAGAATAGTACAAGCCCAAAAGAAACGTTCATTGTCCGGTCGAGATGAAAATCGTGCTTACAAACGAAATACCAGTGTTTCAAAATACTCGACGTATTGCATACACTGAGCAGAAGGTAGAGGACGAGCAAATTCAGAAGTGGCTTGACCAAAAGATTATCAAGCATAGTACTTCTGAGTATGCTTCCCCTATTGTACTTATAGCGAAACTGAATGGAGAGAAACTTTTGTGCTGCGCCTATCGCAAGTTGAACGAGAAGATTGTGAGAAACAACTTTACAATGGTACAGATGGACAGCGTGATCAAGGAATTACAATCAGGAACACAGGCATGAGAGCGTTCTCAACCGAGTTTCATGTTTCGTTTTGACAGAAACCGCTAAAGGAAGCGCAGTTAGCAGATGAGTGGGTCAAGGCAGTCAGAAGTTTAGTTGAAAACTTAAATTCAGATTCATTCAGATTGTCCATCGAAGAAGACAAAGGATTTGGTGGATAAATCTTATTTTGGTCCTTCGCTGTCAAAGATAAACCTAGAGAACCCTGGAAATTGTTATAAGCATGTGAGTTGATCAATACTCAATACCGAGCCCAGAATAACTATAGTGTCACCGTTCAAACTATTAACAGGTGTTGACATGCGTGTTGTTGACAGTTCAAAGCTTGAAGATACTGGAGTTGGACGAAGAGGGTGAACAGATGAGTCAGGACGTTAAAAATAATATAGAAGCATTACAGGTAGAGAACAGGCGAAATTTTAATCAGAAGAGAATGGACGAAAAACAGTACAAGGTCAACGATTTAGTTGCGATCCGGCTTACTTAGTATTGAGTTGGTCTTAGGTTAAAGGGAAAGTTTATTGTTCCCTACAAAGAAGTAAAAGTTCATAGGCATGTCATAAGGCATAATGTTGAGAAAGTGGCAGATGGTGAGGTCCATTTAAAACATCTATAGCAGAGTTCATAAAGGAGTTTGGGACGAACACCCAGTCAGGAGGGCCGAATGTAGGATTCGAAAACAAGACAGAAGAGCAAGTGGTCCGAAAGACGCAGTGTGGTCGTCGCTCTTAAGAATGTGAGAGAACGTAAGAGCATTGAAAGAATAGAGAAAATAGTGATTAATATACATAATGCAGTCGGTTCCGAGATCTTAAGCGTAACACATTAAACCACACACTTTTGTAAACATATTAAAGTTTAAAATCACACACATGTTTGCAGTTGGTCGCTTTACAGTAGTCATTTTAAGCTATTTTAATCCTGTCAAAAATGTTCAAAATAATTTAATTAATTTTAATTAGTTGACTTCCATGTTCTATTATGCCTAAACTCTTAAATATATAATTTTAGCAACATGCGTTTAGATATTATAAAACCGTGCTTCTCCTAGTAGTCCATACAGATATATTATAATGAAATGAAATAGAAATAATATTAATAAGTAGTATTATTGGTAATGTTTTTTATATGAAAATGAAAAACAAATAACTTCTTTTATTCATGACCATGTGGTTTTTAAACGCAATTACGTGCACAAACCATAAAACAATGGAAATAGGATATTGCTTCAAAGCTTATCCGCAAACTGAATTTAAAAACGGTCAGAATAATGGTTCAAACTTTAAGGCATATAACCAAAAACTATAATACCCACTGCAAGGGTAAAAAGAAAGTTTTTATTTAATCAAGAAATAAGATTATGCAGCAAAAGTCGTATGCAGCCGCCAAATCGTATACAAAATACAAGCTTGGTGACCAGTGTTGTTTTAAGCTCAAAAGTTATTTTAAAGCTAGATTGTTATAATGATTTGCTTCATAGTAACTTTTTTGAGTTTAGAACCACTTTATTCTAGTCCTCAAGTCTTAAGTCTGAAAAATGTTGTATATATATATGTATATGTATTAATCTTAAGAATATATACAACATAGCGAATGTATTAATTAGTTCTAAATGCCCAACAACCTAGTATTGACTGTTACAATATTAGCATATACAAATAAATCACAAACCAAAAATGTATGTAATATTTTAATATACAAGAGGAGTAATCTTTTTAAAATTCCGCTCATAACAATTGTATACTTGAAAAGGAAAAAATTTAACCATAACAGTTCACATTTACCGATAATTTTACCACAGTTTTTATCAATTCTCTTAAAAGAAATTATAATTTAAAAACATAAATATTTGTAAAAATGCCCCGACAAATTTTCAAGTTGAACATTGTTGCGTCGGCGTATTAGTGCACGAGTCCTGGGTAAGGGCCGAGGGAGGGGCATACGATGTTCAGGCACTAGGTTACCAGCGTAAGCTTGTGACGCGGCCGCGCACAATAATAAATAATAAATAATTCATAATAAATAATACATAATAAATAATAAATAATACCGAATACATGATACATAATAAATAAGGCATAATACATAATAATAGATATAACCAAAACATAATAAATGATCATCAGAAACAAGGTCAAATTCAAACAAGGCGCGCACGCGCACAAATAACTAGAGGGGCACACTAACCCCGAAACCCGGCCACACTAAGTCGGGCAATTCGGACATACGGACATACGGGCACATACGGCTGGCCTCAGAATAGGCAGTCGGTGGTCGGAGTCGACCGAGGTGGAAGTCACCAGCGAGCGGGAAAGCAGCAGGATCAGGACCAGGATCGACGAGTGGTAACTATTGGAGAGTAAGATCAACCCCCCTACGTATATACCCCTCCTTAGCTGACTTCAGGGTCCGAATTACGTATCTACGCTGACTTCAGGGTCCTACTTATGTCTATACGTTGACTTCAGGGTCCGAATTACGTATCTACGCTGACTTCAGGGTCCTACTTATGTCTATTCGTTGACTTTAGGGTCCGAATTACGTATCTACGCTGACTTAAGGGTCCGTATAATTATCTACGCTGACTTCAGGGTCCGTATAATTCTCTATGCTGACTTAAGGGTCCTACATATAATTCTCTACGCTGACTTAAGGGTCCGTATAATTCTCTACGCTGACTTCAGGGTCCGTATAATTCTCTATGCTGACTTAAGGGTCCTACATATAATTCTCTATGCTGACTTAAGGGTCCTACATATAATTATCTACGCTGACTTAAGGGTCCTACATATAATTCTCTACGCTGACTTAAGGGTCCGTATAATTCTCTACGCTGACTTCAGGGTCCGTATAATTCTCTATGCTGACTTAAGGGTCCTACATATAATTCTCTACGCTGACTTAAGGGTCCTACATATAATTCTCTACGCTGACTTAAGGGTCCGTATAATTCTCTATGCTGACTTAAGGGTCCTACATATAATTCTCTACGCTGACTTAAGGGTCCGTATAATTCTCTATGCTGACTTAAGGGTCCTACATATAATTCTCTACGCTGACTTAAGGGTCCGTATACTTCTCTACGCTGACTTCAGGGTCCAACAACATAGGCTTACGTTGATTCAAGGGTACTCGACGAAATTCGGAGCGGCCGTGTATGGAAGACCGCGTCCCCGGACGAAGACGCGAGGTACGAAGAGCCTCGCTGTGGAAGCCGGAAACTAGGCCGAGGGAGCCTGTACAGTTTTTATATATAATTATTGTAACCAAGAACTTAAATGAATAAACTCTGCGTCTATATTTAAGCCTAGTTAAGGTTAACTCTGCGCATTATCACTGGGACTCGGGTCGGGAATTCCTCTCTAGCACCACTGTCCTGAAAGAAAGAAATTTCCTGGACGACCCTGGCCAGCCCTGACTACCCGAGGCGCGGCTGAACGTCACAAGCTCGTCGATTTTAGGTCGTGGGATCTTGGTAAGCCCCTCAACTCTCCAACACAACGAGAATAAATATTAGAAGTGCCTGTCAAAATATTTACGCTCGTACCGTTCGTCAGTCAGCAGTCCTCACTGTTGTAGCTTGATCGTAAAACTATTGGGCAATGTTTCGGCCACGTTCCCTCCCCTTCATGCGCCCGCAAGCCTGAGGGATCGTCGCACAGTGGCGGCTTAGATACTTTAGATACTCTTGAACCAGTTGATATTTTCATAATTTTTTTTTAATGAAAGGTAATTTTAGTACCTTTTGATTAAGTGGTCATACTTTATGGTGTTATAAATAATGTTTATCCAATTTCGACAAATACTTTTAATTTGTGTTCTCTGAAAATGCTTATATGGTACATATTTAATTTTTTAAAAATAAAAATAAATAAATTTTTTTTTTTAATTTTTTGATTTGCTAATTTTGTATCTATTTGTACCTTTTGTATGCACTTTGTGTTCAAAATAATCATTAAATTTTACTTTATTTAATATTTTTGAAAAATATTTAATCATTATACATTAGTTTAAAATCGTTACAAAGTCAGGGATTGAAAAACAAGCCGCCAATACACGAAAAAATTTATGCCCGCCATACATTTTCGGACTGCGCAGTGACTGCTCTTATAGCTGAATTTTCACTAAGCCTTTTTTACGGTTATTTAAAGTTATCTTTTGCCTTGGAAATTCGGGGTGGGACGTGGACGTGGACCCGATATCTTTTAAATATGATAAAGAACATATTCAAGAACAACACCTCATACGCCAAACCTATGGGTCAGTGTGGGTTCGCTTTCTTTTTTCCATCAAAGTTAAACATTTTTGAAAATGCAGTACTCTGGTAAAACAGGTATGCCTGCACGTGTAAAGAATATTATACATTTATTCTACCTTGGTTTTACCGAGATTGGATGACCCTTTCCATAGAGACCATAACCAAGCACCGGCTTGGATACATATTTTACCTAAAAATCGACCGCAAAGTCCGAATTTTCTATAAAAAAAAAAATCTGCTTCTTTTGCAACCAAAAAAAGTTGAACTTTGAACACGTGTAACTGCTAAAATACTGAACCGATTTGAATCATTTTTTGGATTCAACCCTTTTGAACTATTACCTGTCGAATGCAATATCCCATGCAATCCGTTGTCATCAAAAATTTGATTTTTGTATAGTATGTGTATCTTTTGCGCCATTGTGCGGCGTTGGCTGAAAACTCTTTGCACGTCACACTGCCAAAATTCTGCGCTGACAGCGCTGGAGCGGATGCATCTGCATGGTGCACCACGGTGGATTTAATCTTTGCAGATAATGCGCTTGTAGGCAGTGCCCTTGTAATAGCGTTGAGCAAAGCGCTAGAAGGCAGTGCATCGCAACGGCTGTCGCAGATATGCTTCGCTGGTATCACATGGCCGAAGTTTAAACGTTTTGAACGGACGTCCAAAACCTGGACAGAGCTTTGCCCAGTATGGAAGTCGCATTGTCACCTTGTTGCTGTCTAAGTGGAAGGCCAAGGATTTGGAGGAGATTGCGGTATCAGTAGCGTTGGCTCACATGGCACAAATCGATAATAATTTGTTGCGTTGGGTGTTTACGACAAATGTGGCGCAAGCTTACGCCTTCAAGAAACGTAACAATGATGATGAATCTGGCCCAGAAAAGAAGAAGTTAAGAATGCAGTCGCAGACCATGTGCAATTTTTGTGGGAAGTTGGTCACAAGTTTACCGAATGCCGCGTTCGATAGGAAGGTTCATCAGTCACAAAAGGAAGAAGCTACAGCGGAAGCATCACGCCTGGGTCAAAAGATCGTTCGAACATAAAATGTTTTAAAGGCGACGAAATGGGACATGTAGCTTCTGTATGTCCCAAAGGCAATAACAAATACATCGAAATGCGAGTTGACGTATGCAAATTAAGTGAGCCAAGTTGATTATTCTTTCAATTGGGTGAGCCCTTTCCTTTCTTTTTCGATTCGGGAGCCGAATGTTCTTTGGTAAAAGAAAAATGAAGTAACAAACTAGCTGGCAAGAGAATTAATAATCTAGTTATATTAAGAGGAATTGGTGACAATATAGATAAGAGCCTCTTGCAAATACTATCAACAGTCCAAATGTCACAATTTAATTTAAAAATTTTGTTTCATGTTGTAGTGGATAACTATTTAAAGCACGATATTATGATTGGCCAAGACATATTAAAGCTTGGTTTCGGTGTATTGATTGAATCTGATAAATTGAGTACTTACAAATCCAAAATTTTTAATTGTTCTTTTTTTCAACGTGCTATTGTTCAAGCTTTAGGGGACTTAGCCTATTCGTATGCAGTTGTTTACATAGACGATGCGCTCCTAGTTGCGAATACAAAGAAGGAAGCATGTGAGAGGTTGAATACAGTGCTTAAAGCGTTATCAGAGACAGGGTTCTCGTTCAATATATTTTTTTTTAATTCCTTGCTTATTCCTTTCGGGAACTTAGGACTTCTACGAGAGCCTAATTTTCTCATATTTGTTTCGGTAATCGGTAATCGGTTTTTTTTTTTTTTTTAGGTTTTTTGACCGATCTGGTGATTGGCCAGATGCGGCTTATCCTAGTGGTGGGGCTTGCCACCCAGCGTCATCGGGGAGTGGCGTCTACGGCGAACAGTCTCTGGTAACGCGTCAGGCCCTGCTGGGTGTTGTTGCTGTTCGCAGAACACAGGGTGCACTTGGTAACTATGTTGGGACCCCGCTTTACTCCATATAGCGTGCAGAGGGGGTGAGGCGGTTTGGCAGGGGAAAGTTGCCGAAGATTGTTGCATTAGGCATTTTTGGATGGAATAATACTTTCTAAAAACTAGAAAAGTACTTTTTGAGAGGAAAGATTGTGTGGCCATGATCCCGTCATGGGTGGGGTTTGAACCCACGACCTCGTGTTTGACAGGTAGTTGCGCTATCCACTACACTACGAGGCCCCCACTCAATATAAAAAAATGTAATTTTCTGTGTACAGGAATAGAGTACCTAGGACTCTACATCAAGGATGGAGAAATTAAACCAAATCCTCGCAAGATAGAAGCTCTTTCTGTTTTATCTCAGCCAACAGCAGTTGAGGCAGTTTATAGGTCTGGCATCGTATTTTAGACAGTTTGTTCCACGATTCTCAGAAAAAATGAAGCCACTGTATCAGTTAACCTCTTGATGTTTATTCCGCTTGAGTAAAAACACGTCCGACTTTGTTGAGTATATACACAAGAAATAGATCTTTATTCGATACTTTTAGTGACTGCAGTAAGTACTATCGATACAGATTTTGTGTTAGAGAAAACAGTGCTATCTGATAGTTTCAATACCCTTCCTCAATGTAAGCTTACATATTTCAATACAAACTTAACTTCTTAGTAAACTCACAATGCTTTTGTTTTTGAAGGTTCTTTGTTAATATATCTGCAATCATCTGTTTAGTTGAAAGATACCTTAAAATAATCTGCCCTTCCTTAACAATATCTCTTACAAAGTGATACCTGATATCAATATGTTTCGACCTTGAATGATGTACAGGATTCTTTGCCAACTGCTGAGCGCTTAAATTGTCAGTATTCATTATTGTCGATGTTCCAGATTCTCCGCAGCCAATTTCCAACATAAGTCGTCTTAAAGAAATTGCTTCCTTGCATGCGGATGATAATGCCATGTATTCCGCTTCTGTACTGCTTAGAGCTACGCTGCGTTGTTTTTCAGATTTCCACGAAATCGGACCTCCAGCCAAATAGAAAAGATATCCTGTGTATGATTTTCTATCAGTTTTGTCACCTCCCCAGTCAGCATCCACGTAACCAGTTAGAGGCTCATTGCTAATTTTGTAATGCAGTTTTAGATCTTTTGTTGATGCCAAATATCTGAGTACATGTTTTACTCCTGTCCAATGCTCACTGTGGGGATCCTTGTTGCGCTGCGCCAATTTAGATACTGAATGTAAAATGTCTGGCCTTGATGATAGCGCCAACCACATGAGTTCACCAATGACCGCTTGATAAGCCTGTTCGTTGACTATTTTGCATCCCTCTTTATCACATCCAATCCAATCCAATTTACAGTTCCACTCTCTGCCAGATTGTTTAAGGCCATAAATTGCCTTCTTTAGCAAAAGCACGCCGTCCGCATGATCTTTGGCTCAGAATCCGAGTGGCTGTTGCATGTATACAGTGTCTGTTAAATCACTATTCAAATATGCCGTACATACATCCATTTGGTGCAAATGTAATTTTAACTGTGCAGCCAGGGCAAGTATGAAACGTATACTTTCCATCCGACAAACAGGTGAAAAAGTCTCTGCATAATTAATTCCATACCGCTGTGAACAGCCCTTGGCTACTAGACGTGCCTTGTACCGCTGCACTTGCCCGTTCGCATCCCTCTTCACAGTGAAAATCCATTTGCAGCCTATAGCTCGTTCTGTTCTCGGAAGATCTACTATCTGCCAAGTCTGGTTGTTCATAAGAGCCTCGTACTCTCGATTCATCGCTTCCAACCATAATTCCGAATCAAGGCACCTGATTGCTTCTTCATAGCTTACCGGAATAAATACGTCACTGCTAGTTGCCACCCCTAAGACATTGTACTGCTTTCGCGGGCGTCCAGGTTTGCCTGTTCGAATCAGCTTAGGTCTGCCAGGACCCACTCGTTTTCCATCCTGCGAGTTGTCCTCACCCTCTGCACCGTCATCATCGCTGTCACCGTCTTCTGCGCTTATAAACTCGTCAATGCTGTGATCATTATACCCGTTACTCGTAGAGTAAAAGGGTATACTAGATTCGTTGAAAAGTATGTAACAGGCAGAAGGAAGTGTTTCCGACCATATAAAGTATATATATTCTTGATCAGGATCAGTAGCCGAGTCGATCTGGCCATGTCCGTCTGTCCGTCCGTCTGTCCGTCTGGCCGTCTGTCCGTCTGTTCGTCTGTCCGTATGAACGTCGAGATCTCAGGAACTACAAAAGCTAGAAAGTTGAGATTAAGCATACAGACTTCAGAGACATAGACGCAGCGCAAGTTTGTCGATTCATGTTGCCACGCCCACTCTAACGCCCACAAACCGCCACGTCCACACTTTTGACAAATGTTTTGATATTTTTTCATTTTTGTATTAGTCTTGTAAATATCTAACGATTTGCCAAAAATCTTTTTGCCACGCCCTCTCTAACGCCCACAACGCCTTCCGAACTGGTGTATTTGGGCGAACCGGGGTTGACTTTGCCATCTGATCTTAAGTCGTTGCTGCAGTTGTCCCTCTCATCCTCCAGTTGACCGTCTGAAACACCACCGCCTTGTGGTAGTTCAAACGATACGAATCCAGCATCCTTTGCTATGTTATCAGCTCGCTCGTCGAAATGTACGTCCCTCTTTTCGATAACTTGTCCTGTGCTCGGGTCGAAAAGCCTATATCCTTTGGCTGTTCGAGAATAACCAACCATTCGGTATTCCATTTCTTTCTGCTTGAATTTACTTCGTGCGTGGCCTTTATCCAATGCAACTGCGAAAGAACCAAAAACTTTAATATGAGATATTGATGGTTTTTTACCATTCCACGCTTCCATTGGTGTAATATCTCTCAGGGCGTTCGTAGGCGCTCTGTTCCGCAGATAAACAGCTGTGTATATAGCTTCTCCCCATAAAGATTCCACCAGGCCAGATTGCGTCAGCAAGCATCGGGCCATCTCCACTAACGTACGGTTAGCCCTTTCCGCTACTCCGTTTTGTTGTGGGCTGTACGGGATTGTTAATTGCCGCTTAATCCCATTCGCTTTTAAGATATTGTCAAAGGTTGCGTTAACAAATTCCTTTCCGTTATCGCTGCGTATGCACTTCAGAAGCTTTCCAGTTTGCCTCTCCACAAGTTCCAATATTTCACTGGCTCGGCTTTCCGTTTTCTGTGGAAACGGCTGAACATGTATTTTGCTCACCATACATGTTTTGCAGGATGTATTTTGTGGTATATTCCAACCTTCAATTCCACGAACCATGTTCTTCTTCACGATATCGGACAGACTGCGATAGTTGATGTGACCATATCGCATGTGCCATAAAATACCATCGGCGTTTACAGCCGCATTACACTGATTGGGCTTTTCATCGAATATATATAGATTTCCAGTTTTCTTTACTTGAAATATACACTCACCGTTCTGAATAATCTTTGCGTGCCTTTCGTTAAAGTGCACTAAATTGCCCTTAGAAACGGTTTGACTTACAGACATGAAGTTTCCCTTCATTGTAGGAGCAAATAGTACGTCGTTTAGTACAAGAGCGTAGCGATCCGTCTTTAGCTTGACCATTCCTTTTCCCTCTGCCATCAGAAATCCGTCTCCTGCTAAGCCAATCGTCTCTGTGTGCTTCTCCAGGGTTGTAAACAAATTTTCGTCACAGCACATGTGGCTTGTAGCTCCGCTATCTAGGCACCATTTTGTACGACTAAAGCTATCTGCGTCTAGAGCTCCCAATAAGCTGCACTGTTTTTGAACAGTTGGAGTCTGCTTCTTCTTTTCGGTTCCATTTAACCGAAATTCAGCCTTGATATGTCCACGCTTGCCACAATTATAGCAAATAACTTTCTTCCAATTCTTTTTGGAAACTGGCTTTGACGTGTTTGCTACAAAAGTCTGTGCGTGCATGTCGCTCGGTCCAAATTGAGATCGTCTCTCTCCCTCTTCTTTGATCTTGATTCGCAGTACTTCGAGCTCCGGCAGTGTATCGCGCGTCTCGATGGCGACCACAAAATTTTCGTACTCCTTGGGAAGGCTCGATAGCAGGATTATAGCTCGAAGCTCCTCACTTATGTCAATTTCCACCGACGATAGTTGATCCAAAACTTCACTGAAAGCATTCAGGTGACTGCAAACATTTTGGCCATCCTCCATCTTTAAGCTTAGCAAAGTTTTGTAGAGCGATACTTTTCTGACTGGTCCACTCGGTTTATGCACCTCTCTCAGTTTGGTCCAAGCTTCAAACGATGTCGTACACGTTTTTGTATAGCTTAGTTGCGACGTTTTAACGCTGAGAGTGATCATGGCTAGAGCCTTACTGTCACGGCTTGGCCAATTCGAATTTTCACCTGCCTCATCCTGTTTCAACGTGCCTGATGCCACGTCTCATAGCTCCGCGTGTACAAGTACGCTGCGCATCTGTATACGGCAAGAATCATAATTCTTTTCCTCCAATTTGTCGATTTGGTATAGCGCACTCATAATGAAGCTTTTCGTTTTAGCGATCCGGTTCCAATTTCATCTGCTTGCACTCGTAATGCAGACACCGTCAACTTCTCAACTTTTACTCAAGAACCGCCTATACATGCATATGTATGTATGTGTGTCCTGGGCCCATAACCTCTTGATGTTTATTCCGCTTGAGTAAAAACACGTCCGACTTTGTTGAGTATATACACAAGAGAGAGATCTTTATTCGATACTTTTAGTGACTGCAGCAAGTACTATCGATACAGATTTTGTGTTAGAGATTACAGTGCTATCTGATAGTTTCAATATAACCTCTAAGCTGAATGCTTTTGTTTGGAAGGAGGAACACGAGAAGATTGGGCAGAATATTATCAAAGTGCTCACATGTGACCCTGTACTGACCATATTCGAACCTGAGCTTCCAATTGAATTGCATACTGATGCCAGTGCAGATGGCTGCGGCGCTATGCTCATGCATGCATAAAATAGAAGGGAACACAGAGTAATCGAATATTACAGCAAATTCACGTCAACATCAAAAGCCAAATATCACTCGTATGAGTTAGAGACGCTGGCTGTCTATAATGCAGTAAGACATTTTATACATTATTTGCACGGTAGAAAATTTGTTGTGTATACCAGATTGCAATTCGTTGAAAGCTAGTCGTACAAAGGCCGAGTTGACCCCAAGAGTACACCGCTGGTGGGCGTACTTACAGGATTTTTATCGCGAAATCCGATTTCCACAGTTTCAAGTGCCATAAGCAAAGTAGATGAAGTTCGTGTTGATCTAGCGACAATAACAGATAATTGGCTATTAGCCGAACAACAACGAGATAAGGGCATAAACAGAATCTTGGCTCAATTGAACAGCGAAGACATGGAGGCAAATGTCGATAAAACATATGAGGTCCGAACTGGACTACTATATCGCAAAATACAGCGCAATGGAAAGACTCGTTGCCTACCAGTAATCCCTCAAGCGTTCGGATGGTCTGTTATAAATCATGTACACGAGGCTGTAATGCATTTGGGGTGGCAGAAAACTTTAGACAAGGTCTACGAGAAATATTGGTTTGAGCATATGACCAAATATGTAAGAAAATTTGTGGAAAATTTCATGACATACAAATTGTCCAAGCCTTTATTAGGCAAAATACAAATTGAAATGCACCCAATTCCCAAGATTGATATACCGTGGCATACCGTTCACGTGGATCACGATCTAAAGGAATATGTCAGATAGATGCTTTTACTAAGTTTGTTCACTTGTATCATAATCTAAATCTTGACTCAGAAAATTGTAACATTGACAGCATAATGTAATGGTGACTCCCAAGAGGGAAAAGAGTTGAAAGATGGCACTAGTGATCGTGCATCTGTGTCCCAAGAAGGGAAGATATTTTTTGTAGTTTCTAATTAGTCTTCTAAATTTCTTTCGAAATGGCAAACATTTGAATGCCACGTACTAACGCCTACAAACCGCCAAAAGCTGCTACGCCCACAGTTTTGAAAAATGTTTTCATTTGTTCACTTTCTTGTAAATTTCTATCGATTTGCCAAAAATTTATTTGTCACGCCCACGAACCGCACAAAACGGATAAGCCTACACCGTTGAAAAAGGTTTTGATAGTTTTTCAGTATTCTATTAATTTTCTTTAATTTGATCGATTTGCCAAAATTTGTTTGCCACGACCACAAGCAGGCTAAACTGTCGCGCCGACACGAAACATTTTTTAATTTTTTTCATTTAATTATTTTTTTCCCTATTGCTATCAAAGTGTCAAAAAATTGTGTTCGCGCTTCCACTAGCTGAGTAACAGGTATCAGATATTCGCGGAACTCGACTATAGCGTTATTGTTTTATGTATGATTTTCCTTACTTCCTTACTTTCCTTACTAGGTCTAATAAGACCTGGACGAAGCCGGAAAAGCTTTCTATTAAGCTAATGGAAGGAGCTCGAGTCTTCAGGGATCTACTCTATCTTATGTCTCCGTGTAGCAATCGCATAACGGTAGTGTCCACGCCGTGAAAGAAATGATTTCGTCAGGACGACCGTACGCTGAACGCTTTGAGGGTGAAGGATGTATACCCTCTACCCAGAGTCGAAGGAATTTTCTCCAGGATAGACCAGATGTGGACCGGTCTGGCAATACACAAATTATATTTAATTTATATAAATAAAAAATTTTCCACACGAGCTTAACCTATTTAAAAAAAATATATATTATACAACTAATAAAAAAAAAAGATACCTAAAAAAAATAACTAAACATCCAAATTGAGACAAGAAAAAACCCTTCGTTCCAAAAAATAAATACAAAATTGTTTCGACTTACTTACATTTAACCAAAAATATTGTTTTTTTCCGGTCCTCTACATACATATATATTTGCGGCGTGCAGACCTCCTTGTCTTCCTTTTTCCTCTTTTCATAACAGAGTATGAGTAGAGGGAAACAAAAAGAATACATATGCGCCAGGAAAAGAACCCGAAACTAAACCCACACTGTCCGCTACCCGCTCGCGCTAAACCAGCGTCCAAGTCCGCTAGTCCAAAAGGCAGAACCGCGATTTCCGCGGAAATATGACTACTGTAACCCAGTATACGAGTCATGCGAAACTATTGACAGAGCAACGCCTTAACTCGCGCAAGCACCTTCCCAGCCGCTAAATTCGTCCGGTTGCCGCTTGCCTCCTTGGTCAACAGCCAACTCAAGCTCCTTTTTATACCCGTTATTCGTAGAGTAAAAGGGTATTCTAGATTCGTTGAAAAGTATTTAAGAGGCAAAAGAAAGCATTTCCGACCATATAAAGTATATATATTCTTAATCAGGATCAATGGCCTAGTCGATCTGGCCATGTCTGTCTGTCCGTCCGTCCGTCTGTCTGTCCGTCCGTATGAACGTCGAGCTCTCAGGAACTATAAAAGCTAGAAAGTTGAGGTTCAGCATGCAGACTCCAGAGACATCGAAGCAGCCCACTTTTAAAAACTGTTTTGATATTTCTTCATTTTTGTATTAGTCTTGTAAAGTTCTATCGATTTGCCAACTTTTTGCCACGCCCACTTTAACTCCCACAAACCGCCAAAACTCTACTGCGCACTTCCACTAGCTGAGTAACGGGTATCAGATAGTCGGGGTACTCGACTATAACGTTCTTTCTTGTTTTGTGTAAATTGTTTCGCGAGTGGCCATCAGCTTGTAAGGAACATTAATTGCATACTTCGGCTGGATGTTAAACTCAAGAGAAGTGCACACGCAAAAATGTTCTCCGGCTGGGCTCGTCGACTATAGGGGGCTGTGGTTTTGCTACTTCTCTTGGATTTGCCTTTATTCATTATGAAGTTCAAATTTTGCGTGAAGGGACAAGCCAAAAAATAGGGGGCACGGGATAACACCAGTCTTAGTCTAAATACACGGAAAAGGATAGACATTGACAAGAAAAGGAAAATATTGCACTATATCATCACGATCTCAGATGGAATTGAGACACTTTTCGCCCTCCCTACCATGGCCGTTCTATTACCATATTTATATTCTTATATTGAACGGCCCCTTCGGTGTTCAGGGGTCTCAAGGGGTTAAGGTCATGCCGAGTCAAAAATTATTTTTTTTCTAAAACATTATAAAAGTTTATTTAAAAGCTAAAAGGAGACGATATATCTGGGGACATGCTAAATTGAATATAAATAATTGGTATAAATATAAATAGGGATAAATATAAGTGACTATAAAGGTGGGTTAAAAGTATTATATATAAAGCGTTCGATTGTAACTATGATTATTTAGTAAGTAAGGCAAAAATTGAGCAACAGTTAAATTTAATGGGCTTCTCATAAATAACAAACAGATAAATAGTATTCGGATCAAAATTGAGTGGGCGTCGATTACAGCGAACGCTTTGAACTCTTCTTTAAGGTTTTATTTGGTTAATTTACTTTTACTTTTTGGATTTGCAGGGTCATTTTTGATTTGGGGCTGAAATGGAGGGAAATAGAATTTTCATATAACTTTACTTTTTATATATTTTTTCGCTCACCGCATCTCTGGAGGCAGCTGGTGATTGGGGCGTTGGCTCGAGGGACTTCACGTTACCCACGGTGTATGTTGGACGAACCTATCCCCGACAAAAAAAACTCTACCTAAGTTTGACGAAAAACCAATACCGGTGCTACAAGATTCGCTTACCCTGCCGTTCTGCAAATGAATGCTTGTTATTTTAACTTCTCACTTTGCCACTGTCCAAACGGGGTATATAACGTGGACCAATTTAAATAATTTTACGAAGCAAATCGCGCACAACTGCTCTTGACCAAAGTCGGGAGGTGAAAGAAAATCTTAGACGCCACCAATCTGGCGCCAACCTACTGCCCCTAGGAAAAAGAGAGATGTGCCCCAGAGAAAGTAGACATTTGTTGCTCTCCTCTGCCTTTCTTTTGAGCCGCTTCTTTGGTTCGAACACCCACATCTAAATGGCGCCTACGAATATGCGGTCGTCGATCTTATACTACAAGCGCTACAAGCTACGTGACTGTACGAGCACACACAGTTGTTTTACCTGTAAGGAGAAGCACCATACGTGCTGCATCGCAGCCCCCCAAATTACGAGAATGCGAGTTCCTTAACCTCCTCGCCCCCTACACAACAATCCTGATTCGCTCGACACGCTTCTCAAGCTCTGGGAGGTGGAGGATCCACCACTCAATATGGGAAAAGAGTCTGTTTCCTATTGCGAAAGGAACATCACCCAAAGCACGAAGAAAGACGCAAGTGGGAGGTACGTGGTGAAGCTCTTGTTCTTGTTCTTCTGATCTGGGTCAATCCAAAGCAAAAGGAAGGAGATATCCGAGACTTCGAATTGAAAGCACTTACCTTCGCCATTCGAGTACTGCAAGAGCAGGCAGAGGACGTCCAAGTGCCATTTCCAAAAGCCAGCTGCATCATCAAGCAGCACATGTACGTCGACGACATTCTGGCAGGGGCGAATTCCGTGAACGAAGCTCAAAGTACCACTCGAGAGTTGTCCTAAGTCTTAAGTTCCTCCGGGTTTCCGTTGAGAAATGGACATCAAACTACAAGGGCGTACTGAAAGACGTCCCGGCGGAGCATCTCCTTCATAGCGAGTTTTTTGACATTGATGCCGAAATCAAGGCCAAGACGGGCAAAGTCCGACGAATTCTATTTTATCCCCCCTGAAATAGCTGCGGAACCCTCCTGAACAAAGAAAGATGTTTTGTCCCAAATCTCTAGTATGTTCGATCCTGTCGGGTGGTTCGCTCCGTTCATCATCCGTTCCAAAATGTTCATGGAGGAGATTTGGTTGCAGGCCCGCTAAGCTTGTCACCGAAATGAGTCAGAAGTTGCAAACGTTCTTAGATGAGTGTTTCGACCTCAACCAGATCCGCGTTCCGGCCTTAGGTAACCATAGAGCATCACGGATTCTGTGACGCGTCTCAGAAAGTCAATGGAGCGGCTATCTACATCCGCGTCGAGATGGGGCAAATGATCTAGACTCGTCTGCTTACATCCAAAACACGAGTGGCTCCGGTGAAAACCGTATCCCTTCTCCGGCTAGAGTTCGGTGCTCCTTCCGCATATGCCAACCGCCAGTTGAGATATCCGCTGCTGGACAGATTACACTTGTTCTAGCCAGGTTACGAAAGCCTGCTTGCGACTGTACCACGTTTTTAGCCAACAGAGTTGCTAAGATCACGCGATACCAGGCGACACACCTTCGATCTGAACAAAACTCCGCCGATCTAGCCAATCGAGGCGTCTCCCTACATGAATTGGCAGGTAATCATCTCTAGTGGGACGGAACAGAGTGGCTGCAAGGGCCACGAGGGACACTCATCCAGTGCTAGAGCTAGAGCACTGCGCTGTCAAAGTGAATTTTGTCAAGGCCGCGTCTATCGACTTCCTCGAGCGGTTTTCCAAACTGGCACTTCGAGTTCTGACATATGTTCGACGTTTCCTTAAGCTCTGCCGCAAGGGCTCGATCGACAGATAGAGTCTCCTTTTCTCGAGGGCCACATATGGAGTCTGTGGGAAGCGGGAGTGAAAAGTTTCAAAACCCTTTTCTATAAATATACGTCCGCCCGCAAGTATACGTTTGAGAAGCTGGCGACGCTTCCCGCTAAGATCGAGGCGTGCCTCAATTCTAGACCCCTCCCCCGATGTTCGAAGATGCCTCAGATTTGCAGGCCCGGGCAATATCTTTATTGGAGGGCAGTTGCTTTCCACGGCTGAGCCCGAGATAAAGGGCAAGCCCAAGTCGATATTAAATCGATGGCAACGTCGAAGTCGACGATATGGTAGTCGTCAAGGAGGACAATCTTTCATCAAAAGAATGGCGGCTCGGCAGGTACGTTTCTGCCTTCCCTGGAGCCGATGACCGCATTCGAGTCGTTGAGATCCGTACGTCTGGCAGCACAATAAAGCGCCCTGTCCAAAGATCATTTTGCTACCTGCGGAGGACAAAGAGTCCTCCGTTCCTAGGGATTAGGGCTCTTCCCCCATTCCGGGGACCAATGTGTATTCTGCCCATACTAAGCCCCGTTTTCCTTTCTTTCTTGACAGACAGCATTTCTCGGAATGACTCCTCGTCCATCGATCGGTCATTAGCGTCTGCGGCTAGGAGATGACGAGGTTAACTCGGTGACTATCCGGTCCCGAACAAACCGCTTCCAACTAGATGTCGTCCTGAAGATCGGACCTAGCCTAAGGATCCGGACTCATTCGGGCGCTGAGCGACAGCGTAAGAGCCAAATTTGACGATATTCGTCTCGCGGACGACCGTTTCCACTGGCTGGCAACCATCTCCCTCCTGTCGCTCAAAACACAGTATTCGGATGGACCGTCTGGACCGAAGTTCTGACCGGCCGTGTGAGCGGCCTGCGATTTCCCGCGAGCTTTCGCTCTGCTCTCTTCGTCTTCTCGCTCTCCTTCCAGCCTGCAAGCTTACCACTCCGCGGTCCCGCTGACCCGCGGCACTCTTTTTGTTAGGTTTAATTTTTTTGTTAGTATTAACTCTCCTGCGACAATATAAAGTAAAGTGAATCTACCACCCGACGAATTCATCTTTCTGGGACTTCGACCAACTCCGCTATCAGCGACCAACGGACCAACATTATTTGGCATTTTCCGCCCCCTCCAATTCAGGTACCAAGCTGAACTTTGGACCACGCTAACGGTAACACAGTGGACTTTGAATCCGAATACTGAAGACATTAAGGAACGACCGTTAAAGGAGGCCTATATAAGCAGGCCGAATGCTGGAAGCTGAAAAGTCAAGGAGAACGATGATAGAAGTAAAAAACGCGAAGCTACGAAATCAGTAAGGAAACTACTGTGATAGTCAGCAAGGAGCAAGATCGCTACGTCGAGACGTTCGGGACGAGAAAAGTATCCGAATTGAAACACAGGTAGCTGAGGTCCATTAAGACGAAACCCGGTTAGGTTGAAACGCCTTGCTACCCCTCCAATCTAACCCAAACCATGCCGTTGGGCCAGCGAGTCCGAAAGCTTTTAACAAAACAAAAAACCTAACAAGGGCCCAAATGCGCGAGGGGAATTGTGATGAAGACCCGGTCGACGGTGTCGGAGATTCCGTAAGTGAAGCAGGCGATGACGGAGTCTACACCATCTAGGACGACGAGAGCGACGAGAGTACTGCAGAAACGAGGCCATTGAGCAGACCCATCAAGATCCGTCCGCAACAGCTTAAGGAAAGGATTAGTGTGGGACGTTCGTCTTTCACTAGGCGTCTTGCCACAGGGACTGCGAACTGTGAACCGGACGATTGCGCGGAGCGTTTGTAGGAACTGAACAGGCGACTGGCGGGACCGGCCGGGACAGAGCAAGGGACAGGAGGTTGCGACTAGCAAGGCATTCGCATTGAGAGCCCAGCACCAGTTTACCCAAGTCTGGGAACTGTGACGCTTCCCAAAACCCACAGCCCATCTTCCGCCACCAATCACGCCACCAAGAAGGCGTTTCCGACAAAAGGACAGACGGACATGGCCAGATCGATTCGTCTATTGATCCTGATCAAGAATATATTAACTTTATATGATCGGAAACGCCTTCTTCTGCATGCTTTTCAACGAATCTAGTAAACCCTTTAACTCTACGAGTAACTGGTATAAATATTGGCGTAAAAGCCTTTTATGAAAAAAGAGAAAATTGAGAACGAAAAAATTTGAGATCGGCTTTCCTAATGCAGGCAGGCGCGCCGCAATATGACTTATTAAGATCATTGGCCTCACCAACTAGAGTGAGTGAGCTGGAGTTAGGCGAAATTCAAAAATTGCTGACAGATTATAGCGCCTCACGCCCCTCCGAAATTACCGCATTCTACCATTTTCATAAGCGCGATTAGCAGACAGAAGAATCCGCAAACAATTACATGGCAGCACTGAATTGTAATTTTGAAGCTGCATGGGCCGAAGGTTGCGCGACCGTTTCGTGTGTGGGATGCGGGATGAAAATCTATAGAGAAGTTTCCAGACGAATCACTCAGCCTACAAGGTTCATGGATCATGCCATTGCCAGCGAAGCAGCGGCAAGTGCTGCGGCAATGAGTAAATCAGACCAATCGGAACATACCGATTGCGTACATGGTATATCAACAAACCTTTCCCACCTATACCGACGAGGTCGCAGAATCAACCGACAGGCGTGCGCCGGTTCACATTTAAGGAAACAGTACCCTCGGGACTGTTTGCCACCCATGTTCCTTCGAAGTAGATTCGGGGTCTCCTGTGACTATTATGAAGGAATCAACTTTCCAATACAAATGGCCCAACGGAAGGGGAGACCTTAATAGATGCGATTTGGACATAAACGATTTCCAGAAGGGAGTTGTGGCGACCGGCATTGCCAACAACCAAGCATCGGAAGGGCGGCGAAGCGACGTGGACACCTAGCGGACACTGATGACAGCTGAACGGTTGACAGTTGACTCTAGTTCGGACGAACGAGCGGCGCGGTGTGCCAACGGCAGGACTACTAATTATTGTAAGCAAAGTAATAATACATTGACTTCAACCGACTGCCATAGAGTGTGTTACGTCACTGAAGAAGTAGGCTATTATATTGGCGACGAGTGGAAAAATCGGTAAATATTAAAAATAACTAAAAGATTTTTTTTAGTTAGTGAAAAAAAAATAAAGAATTTGGTGAATTTGCCAATCAGAAAAAGAAGAAGTAAAGAAAAAAAACACTGAATTATATGAAACGCGCGACTTAGGCACACGGCCTGTGTTTAAAACTCCGAAAAAAAAGAAACCGTTTTAAATGTGTCAGCCGGCATATACATAGAAATAATATGGAAAAAGACAGAAGGAATAAACGGAGATAATGTAAATCTGCACGTTGCCATCAAAAACCAAATTTGAGCACAAAGTGGAATGAGTGGTTTTGCATGCAATAATTATTCTCCTTCCCTCTTTTGTTTCACACACAAACACACACATACACTAATCTCCGGAGGTCCATGGACTTTCAGCCGGCTCTGATCTCCAGGCCCATGGGATAGGTCAGAATTTTCGAAGCTCTCTCTTCTATTTTTTTCATTCGTCCCCTTTTTTTGTGCAACACGAGATGCATTGTAACGCCAGCTGATCTCGCAGTCATCTGCGTAACCTGTGTTGGTAAACGGCTTAGGCTACCGGTCTGGTAGCGCTGCACAGCTGTAGGCGTCCCCAACCACAGGTGGCGCTTCTCGGCCTTCGCTACCCGTCAGAAGCTACTTGATACAAAATTCGACAAACGATCTTGTCGTTGGTCGTAGCATACTTTCATCGCCCTTCACACCCACACACTAAAGTCCACGGAGCGTCTGACCATAGTGGGATATCTAAGCCTGGCAGAAGGAATATACTGCAAAATAAACTTGGCAGAAGGTATAAAATGCTTTCGAGTGAGGAATGTCGGTTATAAACAGTGCTACTCCAGGTGGCAACCACTTAGTTGGAAATCCACCCGTGGTAAATTCCAAGGCAGGGACACGGATTATGGAGGCCCCAAATCACCTTCTGAACCAACCTGACGAGGTAGTGGTAATGGTATTGGTAAGAGTGGTAAGAAAGAGAAATGGACATCGCTGGAGCTTTCCAAAGTATCAGGAAAATCTGGCGTTCGCCTATCCTGTCAAGGACTCCTGCGCCACCACTGATTGGCGGGTAAAACCTTGCTGAGACGGGAGATGGACAGGCCACGCCCAAGCGGGCAACAGACCCCCCCCGCCGAAAATGGGTCAGTTGCGCACAAACGAACGCTCCTAACCTGGTTAGTGACCCGAAGCTGCACACCCAAGCAGACCAAGTATCAAAGTGGAAGAAGACGAGGGAGAAGAGAGCGAGCCCTTCAAGACGGCAGGCGAAGACAGTGGAGCAAATCACGGCACATCAAGCTGGAATCCCGAGCTCCCGAAGGCGGAGACGAGGAAGAAGACTCGCCTGTCGCGGAGACCCGACTCAGTGATAGTCGAGGCGAAGGAAAAGACCTACAGTGAGATCTTAGCTTTGATCACCAGGGGAAGCGCCGAACAACTGCAGGAGCTGGGGAAGAACGTGCACAAGGTCCGCTGCACAGGAACGAAGACAAGAGCGCATCGCTGATGAAGAGCGATCTGGAGGCGGTGCTGGATAGAGTAGGGGCAGACCGACCAAGAAACCTGCACATCGGCTTATTCTTTGTAAGGGGGTTGGTTTGCGACCTGTGCAGTTGTTACCTTTCCCTTTAGGAATTTCCCGCAGACATAGATGATCTAGCAAACGTCGCAAGAGGAGAGCGGAAACTGGTCATCGCTGGGGACTTTAACGCCTGGGCAGAAGAGTGGGGCTCAGTCCACACGAATGCGAAATGGCGAACCATCCAGGGAGCTTTCGTGTCGCTGGACGTTGCTATCCCAAACACGGGATGGCTGCAGAGCTGGAGCAGGGTCGGTAGTAGACCTCACCTTTTGCAGTGGCTCGCTATTCCAGCGCGCACGACATAATAGCGAGACACGGCATATACACGGCTAGTGACCACAAGGCGATAATCTGCGACATCACCTGCAGAAGACCTTCCAGCGCCCTACCAGCGAAAGGGCACTAAATCCAAAGACGCTCCAGCGGGACTGAGGGAATTTGGGAGTCCTGACATCGGTGAGAACGCAGCGGACAGCGCAGATAGCCTCACTAGAGCAGTTCAGAAGGCATGTAGAGCTAGCATAATGGTGTCGAGAAGCCACTGCCGCCATCGGGAACCAGTCTATTGGTGGACCGATAATATCGCGGAGGCTCGCAGAATTTGCCTACGAGGAAGACGGCGTCAGCAAAGGGAACAAGGCCACTCCAATAATGAGATTTTGATGTAAGAGTACGCTGGAAATCGAAGGACCTTAAAAAGACTCATTATTAGTCATAGAGGAGATGCTTAATGGAGTTATGCCGAACAATACCCATGGGGATCAGCTCATAAAATAGTAATAAAAAGGTAAGTCAAGCAAAACCAATGAAAACCGGTCACGTCGCCCAAATGACGGCGATCGTGGAACTTCTGTTCCCACTAGTGCCCTCGGCTGCGCAATCTGCGCATGCGGCTCATCGCAATTAGCGTTTGTACCGGATGAAATTCGTAAGGTCGCCAAGGACATTCCGTCGGGAAAAGCGCCAGGGCCAGATGGAATCCCAGACATCGCTGGCAAGCTAGGCATGAATGAGCACCCGGAAGCATTCGCTAACGACTTCACGGAAGGCTTCTCCCCGGAACGCTGGAAAAGACAGATGTGCAAGGCTTTCGAGCGCTGTATCAGCCTCAGACTGCACAAAGCCATCTCCGTTGCAGGGGACCTCCCGCCAATGCAGTTAGTCTTTAGGAAGGCGAGATCGACTGTGGATGCAATAGCAAGGGTTAAGGAGATCGCCTCAGCAATTGAAGGCACAAGATAGCAAGGAGCCACCAGGCAGTACAGTGGTGACACTGGAAATTTTACTATTACCTGGCAAGTATGCATTTCGAAATTGTAACAGATCACAAACCCTTAGAAGCTATTTTCAAACTAACGTCAAAGCGCGTCGAGCTCTCAGTGGTTTGAGGAAAAAATGTATAGTCATTTCAACATCATTCAGAGTAAGAATTCTGGAGTTAGTCCGCGAAGAACATCCCGGTGAGACAGCAATGAAACGCCGCCAGAGGTCCAAAGTATGGTGGCCACAGATAGACAAAGATGCAGAGAAATCGTTAAAGCTTGTTAAGATTGCTGCCTGGTATCAGATCCGGCCAGACCCAATGGAGAGAAATCCATTTCCCACTGGCCCCTGGATATGGGTAGAATCAGATTTGCTAGGTCCTTTACCCAACAATGAATATGTGCTGGTCTTTGACTATTTCTCACGATATAAGGAGCATAAGCTTCTTAAATTCATATCTTTCAAGACCCTGGTAGAGGCAATGAAAGAGATCTTCTGTAGACTGGGATATCCTGAGTACCTACGAACGGGTAATGGACGCCAATACGTTAGCGAGGCGTTCTCTAATTACTGCAAGGCGTGCGGCATTGAACAAGTTAGAACCCCACCGTATTGGCCGCAAGCAACCGAGGAAGTTGAAAACATGAACAGAGCCTAAAAATAGCATACGCCAATGAGAAAAACTACAAGGAGGAAATCCAAAGGTTTGTCCTCATGTTTAATGTAATCCCACATGGAACAACAGTGGCAGCGACCACAAAGCTTATGTTCAACAGGGTTATCAGTGACAAAATACCAGGCATCGGGAAGATCTCCGAGCAAACCTTGGACTCTGGGGAAAGAAATAAAGATATAATTGAAAAATATAAGAGAAAGCAGACAGCTTACAAAAGAAGAGGGGCAAAGGAAATAGATATCGAAGTTGGCGATAAAGTATTTTTGAAAAACGTAGTGTTTCCGAATAAACTTACATCAAACTTCGACAAGACGGAATTTACTGTATTAGAAAGACAGAATAACATTGTCGAGATCGAAGGGGGTAATAGAAAACTAACAAGAAATGCTTCACATCTTAAAATGTTCCAGCCAAACAGCCGTATCCAGCCTCATGCCCAACGCCTCAGTCAGATGCCGACCTACAGGAATCTTCACCTACACCACAGGACACGGCACTCCAGCTCACAGGAGAATACCTCGGGATCCATCCAGCCCTTAACGCCGTTAAAGCTAAAACTCGTTAATAAAGGAGCATAAAGTATGTGGCGACCGGCATTGCCAACCACCAAGCATCGGAAGAGCGGCGACGCGTCGTTGACACCTAACGGACACTGATGACAGCTGAGCGGTTAACAGTTGACTTTAGTGCGGAAGACCGAGCGGCGCGGTGTGCCAACGGCAGGAATACTAATTATTCTAAGCAATATTGGTAATAAATTTACTTGCATTCACTGCATGCACAATGCGAACATAAACGCGGACCACGACCATGAGCCAGCTGATCCATTTTCCAAAGCTATCAAAGAACCTGACCCTGACCAGCCATTTGCTCCAACGGTTTCGGAGACAGTCCCACCTAGCGATCAATCATCAATGCAACCGCCGGCAGCCGCGATACGTTGATATGAGCGACGTCCGGAAATATACGACGTTAAAGGAGTTAAGGAGTGTTGTGTTTGTTCAAAGGCGCGCCCAATTAGTACCAGCTGTAAACGCACGGCATTGTCAGTATCAACATCTGATCACGGATAGAATATCGGCAGTCGCGGCAGGCGACTGTAACCATCTTGTAACTAGTGTATATAATAAACCACCGATCAATACTAAAGCTTCGCATATTTAATAATTATCATGAGAAAACCCTTGATTTCGACTGTTTTAAGTAAGAAAAAAAAGTAGGGTTATTTGTCTGAGATATGTATGAGAATGGTAAAGTGGGTGTAGTAATTACTGAAATTGTTCATAATGTGTTTTATATGGGTCAAAGTAACGGTAAATGTAATTTAAAAAATATATAGCGCTAACCTCATTAAGGGCTTACGAGGTGAATCACACTTTTGGTAAACATTCAAAGACATTGGCTAACACACATAAAAATATAACATCGGGTATATCTTAAAGTACATTAGCTTGCCCAAACCTCTTCTTAGGTTACACTTAACTCAAGGTCAAAACGTCCAGACTTCGAAAAAACTAAAGTTTCCAAATAGGATTCTGCCATTTGCACCAACTCCTTGCATAGGATATACTGATATGCTGAATATTTTGATACATTTTATGTTTGGCTTCAAGTTATTACACATGTATTCAAAAAGGTTTAGATAGGGACTCTGCGGAGGTGTATTCGGAATGTAATGAATGTTGTACAAAATTCTGTCAAGGTTGTTTGAGACAAGTTGTGTCATCATCTTTAAATATTCCACTTCTCGAATCAGCACTCATTTAATCGTAGTGGCATTAATATTATATTTTATTTATTAGTATATAAGTTCTAATATACAGAGTTGACAATATATAGGTTAGGTTAGGTCGGAAGTCCTCACGGGGCCGCGCATAGGCCAATATGGCCGAAAAGCTTTTCGAAATCTTTTAGGATCGGGGTATTTTCCGCGAAGCCAAGTAGTTTTTTCTTCCTGGAGGCATCTTCTAGCAATGCCAGAACCGGAGCGCCTAGGTAGTTTATTCTTACCCTTGTTAGAGCCGGACACTTGCAAATGAGATGCTCCAAGGTTTCAATTGCCTCGAATTCGTCACATTTCCGGCATTTGGCGTTGTCGGTAATGCCCAGTTTGACTGCGTGTGCCGCAGCTAGGCAGTGACCTGTAAGAATTCCCACTAACAGTCTGCAGTCTTTGCTTGGAAAATACAGCACTTAGGGACAGAGTTTTGCGTTGCGGTCTTTGCACATGATTTTTGAAATTTTGCAGGTGGTGCAAGTTCTTCTCCATCTGCTTTTGGCTCGTGTGTCGGCCCGTCTTTCCAGTTCGCTTTGGATCGTTTTAAGAGAGACAGGAACGTTTTCTAATCTTTCATTCGCCAGTCCAACGCCTTCCTTTGCAAGTTCGTCTGCCGTCTCATTACCATCGATGCCCTGGTGGCTGGGAACCCAGTAGATCCTCACTGACGTGGTCGTGCTAAGGATATCTAGTGCCTCCCTGCTTGCCAGTACACTTTTGGAACTGACCGCTGACGATTACATGGATCTTATCGCCGCTTGACTGTCTACGAACAAGTTGACCGCTTCATGTGGGCGGTCAATGCTCTGCGCTTTCCCAATGGCGAATACTTCCGCCTGGAATATGCTGCATTGGCTTGGTAGCTTATACGACAGCCTCATTTCTGGGTCTGTACATTATATGCCCGCTCCAACTCTTGGAGCCGTCCGTGTATATATTGAGGTGTTGAGCATGGTCCTGACCTGTTTTCCAGTCGTCTGGTCCCATGAATGTTGTTGTTATTACATCCGGGCACGTTCTGGTGACTATGTAGTCAGATATGCTGCTCATGTCTCGACCAGTTGAACTATGCCCGAGTCCTTGTAGAGACATATTCCCTGATGCAACTAGGCGTTGTGCAGCCTTTCCTGCAATAATTTACGCGTGGATGTCTAGGGGATCAACTCCAACTATAGTTTCGAATGCTTTTGTGGGGGTTGACCTCAGCGCCCCTGTTATGCAGAGCAGTGCCTGCCGCTGGGTTCTCTCCATGAGCTTGTTGTAAGTCTTCTTTTCCATTGCCTCCATACATCAGAGTTGGACGCACCACCGAGATGTAAACCCAGTGCATTAGAGCGGGTGAGAGGCCCCATGTGCTGCTAAGCATCTTCTTAGATGCATATAGCGCTATGGTGGCCTTTTTCACTCTCTCTAGTACATTGGGCTTCCATGGCAGCTTGCTGTCTAAAACAATTCCAAGGTACTTGACTTGTGTCTTCGGGGTTAGCCTGGATGAGTTAATCTTCGGGGGTACCCATAGCAATGAGGTCCGTCTTGTCCCCGTTTATGGTGAGTCCTACCCTCTTCGCCCACTCACATATCTCCCTGAGCGTTGATTCCATAATCGACCTGAGTGTCGATGGACAGAATCCCGTGATAATTATGCTTATGTCGTCAGCATAGGCTGTTATCTTTGGGGCCTTCCTCTCGAATCTCTTGATAAGGTCATCTACCACCAGATTCCAGAGGCCAGAGGCGACAGGACCCCGCCTTGCGGCGTGCCCCTGTGTGCTCCTTTCACCATGGAGGCGGTGCCCCAATCGGATTGTACCCGTCTACAGCTAAGAAGATTTCTTATCCACAAACTGATAGCGGGGGGCGTGTTGGCCGCTTCTAGGCGATCCATTATAGCGTCTGGGGTCAGGGTGTTGAAAGCTACGGATATATCCACAAACACTTGGAGAGCATATTTTTGGTTATGCAGGGTTTTCTCAATGGTGGCTACTAATGAGTGTAGTGCCGTCTCCACTGATTTACCTTTACGTGTAAGCATGCTGGTTGGATGACAGTAGTCGTCCTGCATCATTTCTGATGTATATGTCCAGCAGCTTTTCTAGCGTCTTGAGTAAGAAAGAGGTGAGACTAATCGGCCTGTAATCCTTGGGGCTCATATGGCTGCACTTCTCAGCAGGAATCCTAGAGGTCCTCCATTGGATAGGGATATAGCCCGTACTTAGGCAAGCTGTGAATATAGCCTGTAGCCATGGGGTGATCACTTCTTTGGTCACCTGTAGCATGGCTGGAAATATTCCATCTAGTCCCGGTGCTTTTATTCCCGCTAAGGAGTCTATAGCCCATTGGATTGTTCTAGAGGATATTAGATCTGTTGGGAGATGCTTTTCTCCAGTTACGAGGTCCTGGTGCTTGTTGGCATCGGATATCTCGGTACATCCTGGGAAGTGAGCATGCATTAGTGCTGTTAGGGCCTCTTCGCTGCCCTCAGTCCACTGTCCGTCATCGCGTTTGAGCTGACTCTGTATGGTTGGCTGCTTCGATAGCAGCTTCCTGAGTCTAGCCGTTTCTGGAGCCGTCTCGATATTGGAGCAGAAGTTTCTTCACGAGCTTCTTTGGGCCCTACGTATTTCCTTATTGTAATCCCTGAGCAGGATCTTGTTTTCCCCATTGATTATATCATTATTCGCGACTTTGGCGATTTTGAAAAATTCTCGGAGGTTATTGCGTAGAAGCAAAAGATTACCATTCCACCAGGGTGGCCTGGTCATCTTTCTGGCTCTAGATTTCGGGCATACTGCGCGTTGCGCATCTAATAATTCCCTGGAGAGGGTCTCTAGGGACTTTTCTATGTCAGCGGATTTTACTAGGCCCGGGCCAGTCGCGAGTCGTGTCAAGATTGTCTTCTTGAACTTCCCCCAGTTAGTGTTCCGGGGGTTTCTGAAAGAGGTTGGTTTGGGAGAGTGTTCGAATTCGCATAGGAATTGTATGTACTTATGATCTGAGAAAGATGGTCTCTCAAGGACTCTCCATTCTGAAACCATAGTACTTTGTCCCCTTACGAGTGTTAGGTCTAGCACGTTCGAGGAGGTGGGACCTACAAAGGTAATCTCTTCCTCCACGTTAGCTATGCATAGGTTAGTTGATAGTAAAAAGTTTAGGAGTGACTCACCTCTGTCGTTGATGTCGGGGCTCCCCCATACGCAGTGATGCGCGTTGGCGTCTGCACCCACGAACAGTTGGTTTTCGTTCGGGGTGGCTTCCACCATGCTCCTGAGATCCTCCGGTGGGGTCGTTCCGTGCCATGTAGCAGGAAGCTACCAAAAGGCGATTCCTTTCGCTCTTCAGCATCACAACAGCCAAGTCATCCGTGCTGTAATGAGACATAAGGTTAGCATGCAGGCCCTTCCGTACAAGTTCGGCGGCTCTGTTTCTGCTTACCGATGGTGTATAGAAGAGGTTGTAATTGGAGGACTTTAGTCCGGCGACGGCATTGCCCGAGGCATTCCATGGCTCTTGTACCAAAGCTATGTCGGCGGACCCTTGCTCCAGGGCGATGAGGAGTTCCGCCGACGCGACCTTGCTTTTATGAAGATTGAGCTGCAGCACCCTCAGTGGCATGGGTACTGGGCTCATCTCTATTCGACGGGTATACTGTCAACGTCAGGTCTCCGTCCTCCTCATCCGTCTCGCCTAGCGAAAGTCCCTGGGCGGCTTCCGCGATTGTTTCCAGACCTAGGTCTCCACTTCTCCACCTGCCTTGTGAGCATCCTCATCCCCGGGATGGCGTTTTTTGAGGCGCAGGTATACGCTCCCCATGCCCCACGCCATCTTCCCGTACCTCGGATAGAGGATGTCCTCCGCCTCCTTATTTATCTGGAGGACTGCACTATGGCCCCCCTCCTTGGGTGATGGGGTCGCAAGGTGCAGAACTTTCCAGTCCGCGGTTGGTATATCCGGATTCTGTCGCTGCAGCAGCTTCAGGGCCCGGTTCCCTTGGATTGCGATGGGAAAGAGAACCTTCGCCTTAGGAATGGACGGGATTAGCTCCCTGTCCACCACCTCCAGCTGGGCCCCCTCCCACAACGCCTCCAATTGGCAGACCGTTTGCGTCAGCCACTTCGTCGGGTCATCCATGCACTTCAGGATTTTAACCCCGTTCAGCATGTGGGCATGGGGGCCTCCGGAGCTTCCTACATCCGTGCAAACAATGACTTAACGATTCGCGCATGCACCAACTTCCACCGCGGCTTGGTCATCTTGCCGGCTTCATCGCTTCTGTCAATGAGTGCCACGATCAAGTGTCGTTTGGTCGCCTCACTGACTTTTAGCCTCTTCTCGGGCTTCTTCGCTTTCTGGGGGGAGGGCCTGCCTCCTTCGGCCGAGGTCGCCGCTTGCTCCCCGGTGCGTCCTTATTGGCGCTCTCGGTTGAGCGTTGCTTCTTTTTGGCAATCGACTCCTCCACCTTGTTGGCGAATCCGCCTGTGGATCCCATGTTGGGAAAGTGCAGCCTGCCCTCTGCGACCCTTTGCTCGGCCCAGGTAAGCTTTACCTTCTCCTGTGGGGATAGAGCGGCTTTTCCCTTGAGCCAGCTCAGGACGCGAAGGGCGGCTTTGTATTGCGCCTTAGCCTTCATCCCCTCTCTTGAACGCTTCGGCCCGTCTTTGCGCGGGGAGCTGGTGACTGGTTTCGGCGAGCGGATGAGGATTTCCCCATCTTCTTTAGAAAGCTGCACGCTCTCCAGGTCCGAGTCTGTATTGACTATGGCACCTGAGCGTCTTAGCCTCCCTTGAGTCGTTGTTTTTGTGGCAGTAGCATTGCAACTGACATGACCTGCTCCCGTCAAATCAGGATGTGACCGCTGTCGACACGCAGAGAGGATTGCTCCCCTCCGTGCCCGCCGGTGGTAGCAGTCACGCCTTCCACCGACGTTTGGGCTGACGTCCCAGCCCGAGTTGAGTTGTTTATGTTGTCAATCTCACAAAGAACCCTAGGTTAGTTTTCCGGGAAACCACCCACTTGCGTTTTATGCCTAACCGCCAGGCACCTCCGCCCATGGCAAATGGTTCATTTTCTCCTGCTTTTCGAGCGGAGGGAATCGAACCGTTGCCTTAGCTAGACACTGCATTACCGCGGACGGAGCAAGTAGCAATGCATTACCCGTTTTCCGGGATAATGAAGTGCCCATTGCCCAGCCGGCGCCCTCGTAGAGGGTTCAGATAGAGGATTTTTTCCAGCCTGACAATACATTAGTTGACAATAATTTTTATAGCGGAGAGTATGGAATTTGCACCGGGAAACGGTGCACACGTCAACAAAACCGCTACCTACAAACGTTGCTCTGAGGGCTCTTGTCTCTGTGCATACAAAAACAAGGCTTATAATCGCCGCTGAACTTAACTTTATTAACCAAAATATTAATTATGAAACATTTTAATTCCTAATACACTTGTGTTAAATCTCTGCGTAAAAAGAAATGAATGGCACGAGAATATACTTTGTACATATGTAGAAAGATAATAAGAAAATTAGGGAAATATACTCTTACCCCAATCTAATCCTGTGCGATGAGATCTCGACGCTCTGGATCCTGGGCATTACTAGATATTCAGTTTAACTAAACATATCGATAATAGCACACATACAACAACTACCCTTCATTTTAAAATTGTAATCAACACACCTCATAACACAGGATGTGACTGGAAACTCCAGACAAGTCACCCACTGGTAGACTAAACATCTATTATCTAATCTAAACATTTCTTGCCCAAACCCTCACACAATTGTCATGTTCCCACGCTCAAAGTTCGGACTCACAAATTTTAGATTTCAATAAACAATATCTTAAGAAGCTGAAAGCGCTTGTATCCAAGAGTGAATGCACTTGAAAAACCTTTTTATTTTAAAGGTCCATCGACCCCAATTTATATGGAATATGACATCATTCAAATGATTAGTGGTTAGTGGTAGGCACACGAAAGGTCAATTTTTCGATGACTCTGGCGCATAAATCGGGATGTATTTGGCATCGGTTTGCGGCTTGTTGGCAGAGACCTGCGACTTAAGAAAACCCCACAAGAAAATGTCCATCGTGGTCAAATCGCACTATCTCGGTGGCCAGTTCACGTCGCTTCCGCGCGAGATGACCATGTCCGAAAATTGCTTGTGCAGAACATCCATCGTAGGGTGTGCTGTGTTTTCCAAATCCATATTCTCGATTTCATGCAGTTGGTTATCATCGACCGGTATCGCTTACCATTAACGGTGACGGCCACACCATTATCGATTTCGAAAAAATACGGACCAATCACGCCTCCATTTTGCTTGACTGCCGCGGGTTTTCGAGGACACTGTCGCGCACAGCGAGAATTGGAAAGTAATGATGCTAGTCCCAAATACCAGTTTTTTAACAAATTGGAAGGGCATAAGCAAAGGAACAGAGGAAATAGAAATCAAAGCAATAATCAAAGAAACTATACTAACAGGCATCATAATTATGGTACTTATTACCCTGCAACAAATCAAAACCCTAACGTGCAAGCTCAAAGTCCGAATCAATTTATGATGGATCAAAATCAGTACTCTTCTCGTCCTATACCTTCAACCTTTTCAACCTTTAACCCAAATAATCTGAATGGCAATATGCAGGTAAGTCGAGAAAGTCAGAGTGGACAAAGAAGGATGGACGTAAATTTTCATCAGACTGCCTCGGACACTCAAGAGCGGTGGGAGGACGAAACAGTCCCCATGTCCCAATAAACTATAATATTAATTCTTATAAAGGCATTATCTCCACAGGTTTCTCTATCAACATCATATAGGAAAATTTTGCAGGCTTGGAGAAAAAAGAAGAAGATTTGACAGTATACACTATAAAAGAGCCAATAAAATTAATGAAAAGCATTACGATAAAGCCCACTTCTTTATGTCCGTCTGTACAAAATTTCTATGTCCATAAATTTGCTGATACTTTTGATTTCCAGTAAGATCGAAAAGATCTCGAAGAAACGAAAGCTGAGATTGATTATGAGAAGGGAACTGTAACTTAAGGTTCGAGAACCTACAAATTCAGATATGAGGAAAAGAAGGGCAAGACCGCACCTGCAAAGTGCCTTAAACCCAAGCTTAAATCAAATTAACAGAAGGAGGAGACCGCATCGGCAAAATGCCTTACTACAAGAATAAACATTGACACAATGGACAATGACGCAAAGCACTTTGATCCCAAGTGCGTTGACGACGATATAGTCAGCTTCGCGATAAATAATGAATTACGCGAGTGTAACGAATACAGACTCAAACATCTTAATGTAGAGAAAGTTAAGTTTTTAAAGAAGGTCCTATACGAGTATAAACGAGTATGATACATTTAGTACAAAGAAGGCTACAATTTGACCTTCACAAGTACTAAACATGTCATCCAGACTCAGCATGAAGATCCAGTTTACCGTAATCCTTATAAGTCAGCAAGCAAATTAAGGAAATAGATAGAACAAGGTAAAATTCGCAAGTCGAAGTCACCTTATTGTTATCCTATTTTGGTGGTCCCCAAGAAGGCAGACGCCTCTGGGAAACAATAGTTTAGGTTGGTAGTAAATTACAGGAATCTCAATGAAATAACTGTCAACGACAAATTCCCCTTTCCTAAAATGGATAAAATATTAGATAAACTTGGACGAAGCCAATACTTTACAACGATTGATCTAGCCAAGGGTTTTTTAACAATTTTGGATAGACTAAAATTCCATTGCAAAAAATGTTTTTTCAACTAAACATGGGCACTATGAATGAAACGCATGCCCTTTGATCAGAAAAATGCGATCTTGATCGTTCCAGATTTCTCAAAGCCATTTTCCCAGACAACTGAATGATTTTTATTACAAAATTAAATATTTTTCTGGCAATGAAAGTTATGTAGCGGATGCCCTTTCCAAGCCATGCTTGGGGAAGTTTCAGATAGTGCAAACGCAACAGTTCAAAGTTCAAAGATGATATAAATTACATATCAAAAACAGATAAACTACTTAATTTCTTCTAGAGACAACTAGAGTTTGAAAGGAAACAGCAATACAAAAAATGTTAGTCAATTTTTTCAGAAATTGAAAATCAAAATAATTTACAAAGAAATGACAGTTGAACTCGCTAAGAACACTAAGAACAGCGCGATGACGAAGACTTTCTGATTTTCCAGAGGGCATAAACCAAAATCATAAGCCATAACAATTTCACCAAATTGCTAAAAAGTAACGAAAGGTTAAACGATATCTTAACCTACGCCGAATTTAAAGACAGTACAGAAAAGGCATAAGGAGGTTATGCATCCAGGCATAGAAAAAACTATTTACTGCTTTAAAGAAGAATACTATTTCCCAGATTATATCAAATTATTCCAGAACATCATTAATGAGTGTGAAATCTGTAATATAGCGAAAACAGAACACAGAAATACAAAATTGACATTCGAAATAACTCAAGAGTGATATAAAAATACGTGATAGACTTCTATCTCACCAAAAACTAAAATACAAAATTCGCATCACTAGATAAGGTGAAAAGTAGAAATGGGTTAGAGGCAAAGAGGGCCATAACAAAAATATTCAATGAGTTTGGAAAACTACAGGAGATAAAAGTTGATAAGGACTCAGCCTTTATGTGCATAGCTTTGCAGAATTAGTTAAGATCGAAGGTCGTAAACAATGTGGGCGTGGCAGTTTTGGGCCGTTTGGGCATGGAAACATGGGTCTAAAATCTTGCGATGCGCCAATGTTTCTGAAAACTGTATGCTTTATCTCAGCTATTGATCCAGATCAAGAATATATACTTTTTATATGGCTAGAAAAGCTTTCTTCTGTAGTACTTTACTAGTAGTAGTATACCCTTCTAGTATACCCATTTACTTTAAATAAATATTATAGTAATAAAACGCTAAGATTATTATATATGCATATATAATATAAAATATTCACTTTGTGTTATTTTTGTTAAGTGCATTACGTTCTTTTCTGTTGGATCACGTTATACGTTTCATATACAATTATAAGTTCTCAATATTCATAAGTTTAAAAAATATTGTTTTTTGTAGTTGAATAATTACAATAAAATTGAATAATTTAGGTCTCAAGCTGAACTTAACTTATTGATCTAAATTGATTGACGTTCAAGCCTCGGTATCGAGCTTTTCAAGTTCTAATGGAATTCAGAGAGAGCTTTGGAGTTATGGACTTTAAGTGTCTTTACATTTCTCTTGGATTCAAATGCATTCGCTCAAAATACAAGCGCTCTTAAGATATTGTTTACTGAAATCTGAAATTTCTGTTTTTGAGTTTGTGAGTCCGAACTTTAAGCTTTGGAACATGACAATTGTGTGAGGGTTTAGGCAAGAAATGTTTAGCTTATGCAATAGATGTTTTGTCAACCAGTGGGTGACTTGTCTGGAGATTCCAGATACATCCTGTGTTATGAGGTGTGCTGATTACAATTGGAAAGTGTAGGGTAGTATTGGGTATATATGTTGTATGTGCGCTATTGTGTTCATGGTAAGTAGGTAAGTGCTTCAGTCTAAGGGACTTATGGATATGTCCATTGAATTTGGCCTGTGCTCAGGTCATTAAATTGGGATATATCGTGATATTGGTTTCGGGATGAACGTGTTCCTTTACATTGGTAACTGGGTTCGAATGTTCTTCATTATGTTTAGAATATTTTACAATAAGTTTGTTAGAAATATTCTTGAATAATCATAATAACGAAAGTTGTAACGCATATAATTTGGAATACAGTGTAGTGCTTAACTTGAGAAATTATTAATTCTTTTGTTTGTAAATGGGCTATCGGTTCTAATCTTGTAACATTATAATTGATATAAATCGTTTGTGTAAAATTGTTTGAAATTAGGAATTCATCAATTTGGGTTGTACTATTCTTAATCCTTAAATTTCGTAAACCAATCGATTAAAGCCAAAATGTGTTTGTAGCCCTTATGCGTTGACTCCAGCGGACCCAAAAAGTCAATATGGTAGGCAAACAATGGGACGTCTTCTTTCTGGAGTGGGTGTGGTAGTCGTTGTTGCTTGCCTCGTTTGCGATTCGATTAAATGCATGGAATACAGCACTCGATATATCTTTTAATCTTGTCTTCAACGTGTGGTATAAAAAATGTTTGGCAGATTAACTCTTTTGTCATTCTAGCAAAATGACCTCTGTCATGGACACTGCTTATGATTCGCTTTTGCATTTCGTTAGGCACTACTACGAGCTCATCGTCACCTACAAGTTTGTACAGCACATCTCTTTTTAAAAAGTAGTCATCGTATACCTTATTTTCATCGCGTAGAACTTTTTTGATGGCTCTTATCTTCTAGTCGCGTGCTTGCGCATCTTTCATCTATCTTCTTTTATACCGGCTGAGATCGACATGGTTCATTTTCACGCCAGATCGATGTTCAACTGTATAGATATAAGTTAACAACACGCTTTACCAAAAGCTTATAAAGTAAAGCTTAGGTCAGCGTCTGCATTATTTCCTGCACGCGCCAACAAAAAGTAAACCAAATCACAACACAAGCAATATTAACAGAGCATTGAACTGCAGTTGCAAAACAGTTCACACGGGCACCTGCAATTCCTAATAAATATCAGCCACAACAGGAAATGGATAAACAGGTCACACGGGCACATGCAATTCATGAGAAATATTGACGACAACAGGAAAAAGCCAAATTTATTAAGAAGTCATCAGCAGAACTGCAATTAACCAATTACAGCCGACTGCACAACTGACACACTGTTATCAATCTTTGATTCGTCGCTGCCACCGTCGCTGCACCAGCGCTGCCACCATCGCTGCCACCGCTATACAAAATTCAGATTCACAAAAGGCCAGATTAGGGAGCTAGAGTAGAACTTTAATTTAGTCTAATTTTTGCATTCAATCAATAAAGTTGGAAAAAATAAAATTGTAAATTTATTTTTTATTTCTTTCATAAACAAATAAATTAACTGGCGCCCGAACAGGGACCGGTTTATAACATAACAGAGCAAAAAGCCTCTAAGTGTTCGCGAATAAAAGAGCAAAAAGCCTCTACGCTCGCGTCGTGACGAAAAACAAAAAGTGTAAGTCGCGAATAACCGTGTTCCGATAAATAAAAGGGAAGACTCCCACCCACAGTGGTGGCCCTAAAACCAACATAAAGGCAACTCATCGCCTACAAAGACCAACGCCGGGCAAGGCCCGTCCCCACGGAACCTTCCGAAGGAAGTATCGCACCTGGATCCTCAGTAGATACAGCAAACCGGACCAAATCCAGACGATCGGGAAGGATGGCAACAATAACCTACTTGTAAGATAGTTTTAAGGAATATTTAAAAGAAAACTCATAACAAAAACGTAAAGAAAATTAGAATTAACAATTCAAATCAAACAAAACTTAAAAGAAAAACTAGAAAATTAACAATACAAGTTAAGCAAATTTAAAAAAAGAAAAAAACATATTGGCATAAGAAAGTGAAAGTGAAGTGATCAACCAAAGTAAATAAAAAGGCAAAATTCAATCTACGGTCTTCCGACCAAACCAAAAACCAATACCAATGCCTAGAACTCAATACTTAAATAATTCGACTCCCCGAGCATTTCAAAACATGCCTCAAAGAGCACCAATTGCTCAACAATATGTCAGACCAATGCACAACATGACATTCTTTAGCAACCAGACACCAATACAACAACCGTACGTACAACAACCATACGCACAGCAACTATACGCAAGACAGCCGTTCACACCAAACCCAACTTTCTCACCGAATCGCCCCACGGCACTAAAACCGCTGCCCCGTCCTGAGCCTATGGACGTGGACCCCAGCATCCGCACAAGACAAGTGAACTATATGAACAGACCACGGAACTTCGAAATGGGTAAACGACCAGGAAACCCCATTCCCCCTGTTCCACAGGAGGACAAACGACAACGTACTTTCAATATAGAAAGAAATGAACAAAATAATGACACTACCGCACCTAGTAGCAATGACCAGAATACAGAAAACGAACAAACAGAATATGAACAGTTAGCGTACAGCCAAACAGACTTAAACGAATATGGACAAACATTAGACGAATACCAAGAACAATACGAGTACTGTTACGGGACCGATGTAGGACAAGAACAATACGCCGATCTGCATTTTTTAGAGTAAATTCCTCCTCCTTACCTTATTTTGAGGTGAACGTAGGAGGAGAAGTTTTGAGAATACTTATTGATACGGGATCTAATAGAAATTATATTAAACCTAGTTTAGTTAGTAATCCCGCTCTAATCGAGAAACCGTTTCAAGCCGTTACAGTTGGAGGTAACGTTAAAATTACACACTATAAAATGGCACATCTGTTTAATATCCGAGATGTGCGTATTAAATTTTTTCTTTTGCCGACATTAAAATCTTTCGATGCCATTCTCGGCAACGACACTTTAAAAGAACTTAAAGCAGTAATTCACACACATTCAAATTATATGATCATTAAGGACAACGTAAAAGTAATTATTAAAGAAAAAAAATATGACTCAATAAACAATATTTGCCCCCGTACAGCCCATTTGTCCGATCAACAAAAAAATAATTTAGAAAATCTACTACAAAATTTTCCCAACTTATTCTCAAAACCAGACGAAAAATTGACATACACTACTAACGTGACAGCAGAAATACGTACGAACAATGAAACACCTGTATATTCTAAATTCTACCAATATCCCATGTCTCTAAAAGACGAGGTTAATAAACAGATTTCAGAACTATTGGCAAATGGTATAATACGACCATCTCGTTCCCCGTACAATTCACCTGTGTGGATTGTTCCCAAGAAGATCGACGCCTCAAACGAAAAGAAATACCGAATGGTAATAGATTATAGGAAATTAAACAAAGTAACCATAGCTGATAAATACCCTATCCCCGAGATAAATGAAGTGCTTGCCCAATTGGGCAACAACAAACTTTTTTCCGTTCTCGACTTAAAAAGCGGATTTCATCAAATAAAACTCAAGTCCTCAGATATAGAGAAAACCGCTTTCTCTATAAATAATGCCAAATATGAGTTCACACGCCTTCCATTCGGTCTTAAAAATGCTCCATCCATCTTCCAACGAGCACTAGACGATATACTGCGTGAACATATAGGGAAAATTTGTTATATCTATATTGATGATATAGTTGTTTTTAGCCAAGACGAAAAATCTCATCTTGAAAACTTAAATACCATATTCGATACCCTATATAGAGCCAATATTAAATGTCAACTTGATAAATGCGAATTTCTCAAGAGCAAAGTTGAATTTCTAGGTTTCGTAATATCCGATAAAAGTATTGAAACCAACCCTGACAAAGTTTCGGCGATAGCTAATTTTCCTACCCCAAGGACAATAAGAGAACTCAGATCATTTTTAGGCTTATCAGGATACTATAAGAGCTTTATAAGGGATTACGCAAAACTTGCTAAACCACTCACCATACTGTTAAGAGGTGAAGATGGACACGTAAGCAAGAAAGCAGCATTAACTAAAGCAATAAGCTTCAACCAAGAAGCCATAACAGCATTTAAGAAATTAAAAAATTCATTAATATCACAAGATGTGATACTTAAATACCCCGATTTTAAAAAAGAATTCCACCTCACCACCGATGCATCAAACTATGCCATTGGTGCAGTTCTCTCACAGAACAGTCAACCTATCTCATTCATCTCACGAACCCTCTCCAAAGCTGAGGAAAATTATGCACCTAACGAGAAAGAGATGTTGGCCATTATATGGGCCCTTAAAGCGGCTGACCACTGACCACCAACCGCTTACACATTCATTAAGTAGTTGGAATAGCAACGCTAGAATTAAAAGATGGAAATCTCACTTAGAAGAATACGACTACGAGTTACTCTACAAACCAGGAAAAGACAATGTAGTAGCAGATGCATTGTCTCGCATTTCAAATTTAGTTCAGATAAACTCAGTATCCACTCAACATAGCGACGAGAGTTCAAGCCATAACTTCATCCCTAGTATAGAAGTACCCATTAACGCTTTTAAAAATCAAATCTTCATCCATAAAGCAAACAACAACGACTATAAATTTAGCATACCTTTCCCTACGTTTCATAGACATGACATATACTTACAAACTTACGAACCTGACGAACTTATACTAATACTTCGGAAATACCTTAACCCATCCGTTATTAACGGAATACAAACTTCTGAAGATATCATGGGGAAAATACAAACAATATACCCAGATAACTTTAGTAAAGTTAAAATTCGTTTTACTCAAAGTAAAGTTACCGACCTCACTAATGAATCAGAGCAAGAAGAGGAGATACTTAAAGTCCACAATAGAGCCCATAGAAATGCTACGGAAAATAAAACTCAATTGTCCGAAAAATTTTACTTCTCCCAAATGAAGAAAAAAATAGAAAAATTGGTAAAACAATGCAAAGTTTGCAAAGAAGAAAAATACGATAGACATCCGACTAACCCCGTTTTAGAGCAAACTCCTATTCCGGAATACCCCGGACAAATTATCCACATCGATATCTATTCTACAGAAAAGAACTTAGTTCTAACAGCCATAGATAAGTTCTCTAAATTAGCGCAGGCCAAAATAATAAAGTCCAATGCAATAGAAGACATAAGAAACCCTCTAAGAGAGATTATTTTCTACTATGGCGTCCCCAAATATGTTGTCATGGACAACGAAAAGTCTTTAAATTCATATTCCATAACTTTTATGCTCAAAGACCAACTCAATATTTTTCAGCACCATATATACCATATATTTTTCAAGCACCACCCCACAAAAGCACTGTAAACGGACAGGTCGAAAGATTCCATTCGACACTCTCTGAAATAATGAGATGTATCAAGAAAGATGGAACCCACAGAAACTTTCCAGAATTACTAGAAAGAGCAGTGTACGAATATAACTACACTATTCATTCTGTAACAAAGAAAAGACCACTTGAAGTGTTCTTTGGTAGAACAGTATCCACTAATCCCGAAGCCTACGAACAAACCAGACTAGACAACATAGACAGACTAATAGACAAACAGAAAAAGGACCTCGAATGTCATATCCAGAAACGTAACGCATTAAAAAACTACAACGTAGGTGACGAAATTTATGTTAAGATAAACACACGACTTGGTTCTAAATTATCAGCAAGATATAAAAAAGAAATAGTTAAAGTTAACAAGAATACTACAGTTGTAACAGAATCAGGAAAGAGAATACACAAAAGTAACATACGAAATAACTAAAATTATCTTACCCTTTTAGGACATTAATGCTATGCACCATAACAATAGCGAATGGACTTCTAGACATTACCAACTATACCGACGTACAGACTGCAGTAATAAATAAAGGATTAGGGAAAATTCAAACATCCACCACAAGAATAATTCATGTTATAGATATAAACCACATAACAAACACTTTAAATACCTTAGCTTCATACGTAGATAACGAAATAAAACATTCAAACAGTTACCACACTATAAAACATGAATTGGTTCAAACATTCTCTATTCTCCAAACTTTATCCCCCACACTACATAATAGAAACACTAGAGCAATCAATTTAATAGGAACCGCATGGAAGTACATTGCCGGTACTCCAGATCACGACGACTTAATTCTACTCCAAGATAATATGAACGATCTAATTAACAATAGCAACAAACAACTTCTAATTAACAATCAATTTCAAGAAAGACTAAATCAGATAACTAAATTTACTAATTCTTTATCAAACTCTATCAGAAAAGACAGCTATGTTAACACAGAAATAACTTTTAACTTGCAAAATCAAATCAGGCTCGTCAAAGAAGAAATCATAAATGTTAAATACGCCATTCAATGGGCTAAGCTAAATGTAATAAGTACATTCTTATTAAATGAAAAAGAAATAATTGAAATTGATAAAATATTCAAAGAAAGCAATATGCCATTACTATCAATAGAAGAAATGCTAGAATTTTCCGATGTAACTATATTAAATAACAAAACAACAATTTTATATATAATTAAAGTCCCAAATTTAGAAAAAACTATATACGAAAACACACTTATCAAGCCCATTATCAAAAAGAACACAATTGTAAACATAAGATTTCAAGAAATTTTTTTTTAATAACGGAAATATGTTTGGCATAAATAATAAATGTAAAACTTATCATAAGATTAAAATTTGTAACAAGAATAATATTGTAAACATTAGCAATAGTACTTGTCTACCTATGCTTCTGATAGGAGAGAAAGGGTTATGTGAATTCAGCAACGCAAACCACATCGAAACAATAGAGGAAATACGCAGCGGGCTTATAATGGTTAAAAACTACATTGGCACACTAGAGTGGAACAACAAAATGCAGAAACTGGAAGGAATATACGTCATCAACTTCTTCAACGAGACACTCACCATCAACGGAAAGGAGTTCAACAACGTTGAGACGAAGCCCATACAATCATCAAGGCCCATGATCCAAATAACCCCTTCAGAGAAAGAACGAATCAAAATACTATCTCTCAACGCTCTGGAAAGTTTACATATTAACAACACCAAACGTTTGGCAGAATTGGAAACAGATAGCAACTATAACAAATACTACGTCACCCTTCTCTTCGCTACCTCCACAATCGTCGCAGGGTTATTATACTGTTGCAAACGAAAGCAAGAGAAGATTATTCTACAAGTGGCATCTCCCGAACCCCTGAAAACCACCAACAGAGTTAATCTCAACACCATACCATTCTTCTAATGAACGTCGCTTGAGGACAAGCTCAAAATAGAGGGGGAGGAGTTAACAACACGCTTTACCAAAAGCTTATAAAGTAAAGCTTAGGTCAGCGTCTGCATTATTTCCTGCACGCGCCAACAAAAAGTAAACCAAATCACAACACAAGCAATATTAACAGAGCATTGAACTGCAGTTGCAAAACAGTTCACACGGGCACCTGCAATTCCTAATAAATATCAGCCACAACAGGAAATGGATAAACAGGTCACACGGGCACATGCAATTCATGAGAAATATTGACGACAACAGGAAAAAGCCAAATTTATTAAGAAGTCATCAGCAGAACTGCAATTAACCAATTACAGCCGACTGCACAACTGACACACTGTTATCAATCTTTGATTCGTCGCTGCCACCGTCGCTGCACCAGCGCTGCCACCATCGCTGCCACCGCTATACAAAATTCAGATTCACAAAAGGCCAGATTAGGGAGCTAGAGTAGAACTTTAATTAAGTCTAATTTTTGCATTCAATCAATAAAGTTGGAAAAAATAAAATTGTAAATTTATTTTTTATTTCTTTCATAAACATATAAATTAACTTATATTCTTGCAGAAAAAGAATCCAGCAAGCCACCCGGTGCATAAACTTTATTTTTCTAAAGTTTTCGTAAAAGCGTTACCAGCTTAAAATAATTGCCCAGCAAATACTCCCTAAACTTAGTCAAAGCTTCAATGACTGCCAATATTTCAAACTCAAAGCTGCTGTATTTACGCTGTGCATCTGTGGTTTTTTTCACATAAAATACACAAGATGCCGTTGACCATCGTCGACGTTTAACTGTAATAAAACTGTTCCAAATCCATCAATAGGCGCATTGTATGCACTTCCGTCTCGTAAGTCTGATTATATACTTAAAACAGGGTTCTCAGTTAGTAACTTTTTCAAGTATTAACTGCATTCTCTTAGTCCAACTTCCTTGTCAACTCAGTTAAAGGTCTAACTATTCTTGCGTAATTTGGTATAAACTTTCTGAAGTAGCCGGTCAGACCCAAAAAACATTCTATTAATAGCTTGGGTGGCATCTTGAACTTAAAAACAGCTTCAATTATTTTTTGGGTGAGGGGAAAATTTTGCGATTTTCTATAACATGGTCCAGAAATTGAATGCGCGTTTTCAGAAAATTGAATTTTTTCAAATTGAGCTGAAGACCATATTCTTTGCACGTCGCAATAATTTCCTTCAAGTTTTGTACAGGGTCTTGTTCGGTCTTAGCTGGGAAAATAATATTATCTACATAGGGCAATACAATTCCTCTGCGTGACAGATCCCGAAATATCGCATTGACGTAGCGCTGAAAAACGCCTGGCGAGTTTGAAAATCCAAACTATACTTTCAAAAACTGATATTGTCCTCGGGATTTAGCAACTGCTACGTGGAAAAAGCCGTTTTTCAAATCAATTTTACTGAATATTTTTTCCTCTTGCAGATGATCCAACTGATCCTAAAAGAGCGGTAATGGGAAATGGTCTAAAACAATTCCCTTCGTGATTTTTGTGGGACTTGTCATCTAGGATGTTAACTCTTCAATTATGTCTTTCCCAAGCCCCTCTTCAATCTGTTCGTCAACATTACGCGTGTTGGGTTATGCAGCCGCCAAAACTGTGCAGTAGACTAATCTTATACTCGTATTATTGTAAGCCGAAGTAGTCAGTAGTACCAGTTGCGATGCCCATAGAGCAAATTGCCATTCTCGCATAAATTTATCTGTACGGCGTTCATTCCTTCGTCTCTTGTTATTTACCTACATTAATCTTGGGCGCAGCATTCAGCTGTCTGTCCCGCCAATGTCACTTCTTCGTTTTTGGGCAAAGAATTAGCTTGTGCATTCGTTATAGCTCTTGGTCGGCCCTAGCTGCCAGTATAATTAACAAAATAAATTACGTGCATTGACTCCGCTTGCATTTTCGGCATTTAATTTATGCTCATCTTCCCGCAGAACCGAATTTAAAGCGATTTGTTGCTATGCCCGCTGAAAGTGAACAAAACAGGGTGACCTTTTTAAAGCGCAAAGCCAATGCGTTGTTCAGCAGGTTGCAGAGGCTACAAACGTCGCTGTCTAATGAGACGCTAAGCGGTTTCGACGAAGCCACTTTTGCGGTAAGGCTGAAGCAGATTGACGAGCTGCAAAGTGCCTTCAAAGTTCTGCATACAGAACTGGAGGAATTAGATTTCGACGAAATTGGCAGTGCACTGGGCGAGGGTTTTGATAAATTCATCGTAGAATTCAAGGCTAGTGTGCGCGCGGAATTAGCCAAACGCAATGTGCATTTCTCGCCGCACTCGATGTTTGCGGAAGGTATTGTGCCCCACCCATGTAGTGGTCATCAGATGCAGCCGCGGCCGAGGCCGATGCCGTTGCCGCCTGTGCAACTGCCAACGGAAGCTGTGCGGAAATTTACTCCGTGTTCACGAGCATAATCGACAGCCATCCGGACCTTTCCAACATTAAGCAATTTCAGCATCTGCGGTCATGTTTAAGGGAAGGCGTTGGAAACTATCCGAACATTGGATATCTCAAACGGCAACTACGCAGCGGCTTTAGATTTGCTTCAAAAAAAATTTGATAATCGGCGTCTCGTTTTTCAGGCACACATCACAGAGATTCTGGGTCTAAAAGTAGTACGGAATGGTTCAGTGGCATCGCTTCGGGAATTGTCGGACAAGTTTAACGCATCATAGTGCAAGTGCTAAGTGCTAAGCCAAGCTAAGTGGGAGGAGCGCTTGGAGGATCCGATGGCTGTATTCCTGGAGCAGCGATGTAGGACTTTGGAGGCCGTGGATTGCGCCATGGCAACCTATACGCCAGGCGTTCAGGTGGGCAGAAATCGTTCGACGCTAGTTGCTACCACCCAAAATTCTCTTGGTTGCATGCTTTGCCATAATGCAGGGCATGCCATATATTATTGCCCGCAATTTAGAGATCTAGCGCCAGTAGATCGTCTGCGCGAGGCAAAGAGACAAGCACTTTGCCTAAATTGCCTAAAGGCAGGTCATCAGCTACGGCAATGCAGTTCGAGCCGCTGCCGAACCTGTGGAATCAGGCATCATACGCTGCTCCATTTAGATGGTACGCCTTCCTCGCAGCCACATGATCCGGTGTCTTCAAGTTCCTACTCTAATTGCCCAGGGTCTCGGTAGTGACCAAGAGTGTCGAACCTGTTAATAGGAGCTAGCCTGTTTTTTGAGCTGTTGTGCGTAGGTCAGATAAAGTTGTTGCCAACGCGCACCCGTGCGGTAGCGCCTTAATAGCTTCACGCGTTCCTTCTTCAGCCAGCAAGGAAAACAGCATTGATGGTGAACTTGATTCACTTCTGCAGCGCTTTTGGGAGGTAGAAAATTGTCCCGGCCCAATAGTTCAAGCCACTAAGGAGGAACTAGATTGCGAGGCCCACTTTATTAAAAATTACACCCGATTGCCAGCTGGCGGTTACTCGGTACGGTTGCCGCTAAAACTCCATTTGGATTCTTTAGGAGATTCCTATCCGCAGGCTGTGCGGAGATTCTTGTCGCTTGAAAGGAACCTGGCTTGAAGGTTAAATATGCGGCGTTCATGAAGGAATATCGTCATCTGAGACATATGTCGCCTGTGCCTGCTTCCGAAGTCAGCTCGTGCCGATATTTTTTGCCACATCACTGCGTCATGAAGGAGGGTAGCTCTACCACCAAGCTTCGCGTTGTCTTTGACGGATCAGCTGCCACTTCCACTGGTTAATCGCTTCACGATGTGTTAGTGGCTGGCCCGGTCATCCAGCCCAAGCTATTTCACATCCTAATTCGATTTCGCTCACACCCAGTTGCCGTTACAGGAGACATATGTAAAATGTACCGATGTGTTAGCGCCTCGCAAGAAGATAGCTATCTGCACCAGCCTCCTTCTTGTCCGTAAGGGCTATGCAGCAGTTATCAATCGCTGAGCAGGCAGCGTTTCCCGTTGGGTTAGAAATCCTTCCGCGCGATTTTTACGTGGATGATCTTATCTCCGGCTCCGGCACCGTAAAGGATGCTATCAACATAATGCAGCAGACGGCTGGCATTCTTGCGAAGGGCCAGCTCAAGCTAAGGAAATGGTGCTCTAACATTCCGCTTGTGCTTGAGGGTGTGCCCCCCGAGGACAAGGAGTCATTCATGAAAGTTTTAGCCATTTGCTTTGTTCGAAGTCGCGCATAGCTCCGTTGAAGACCATAACAGTACCAAAGCTGGAGCTTTGTGGTGCCGAACTTCTGGCTAAAACCATGAAGGAAATAGGTGGCTTGAAGGTATTCAAAGGACCCTACTATTGTTGGTGCGACCTGACGGTGGCACTTTCCTGGATCCGAGATGAGCCCGAAAGGTTCAACATATTTGTGGCAAATAGGGTTGCGGCCATTCAGGAGCTGAAAGATGCCACGGCTTGGCGTTATGTTCCAACAGCGTTTAATCCGGCTGACATCTTATCCAGAGAATCCCTCCCGTCTGAGCTTAGCGAGTTGTCACTCTTGGCGCATGGACCGGCTATCTTATGGAGCCTGAAAGAGATTGTCCACCAGCTGTTTGTCCTGAGAACCCGGTGCTTGAACTTCGTCGAAGTGTGTTCATCGTAAAGTCGCCGTACGTGAATGTAATTGCTAGCTCCAAAGTCTTACCCCTCACTGCAACGAGTGTTTGCATACATTTACAAATTTTGTAATGAAATTCATCATCCTGCTGCGTTTGGTGTAGCGCGCGCATGCAGGACATGCAGTCCCTAAAAACGCTGGCAAGAGTTGCCTCCGGAATTCGTCATTGGACTTTAATGGCCGCCACCCGAAAATCCTTCCAAGGTCCCATCCGGTGACTCTGGCAATTATTTCGCATTACCATGAAACCAATCTTCATGCCGGACCTCGAGCTGTTCTGGGTGCAATTCGATCCCAATATTGGCCTATTGGGGGGAGGAAGACGGTTACCAAGGCCGTGAATAGATGCATCATATGATTTTGGATTAAGCCGCGGCTGCTAGAGCACATAATGGCGGACCTTCCCCAGGAGCGCTTGGAGGGATCTCACGCTTTTGAGGTTGCTGGTATAGACTTCTGTGGACCCTTCTTTCACAAGTTGGATACTCGCAAAAAGCCTGCGGTTAAATGATACGTCTGCGTAGTTATATGCTTTGCAACCAAGGCAGTGCACCTGGAGTTGATCAAGGATCTCTTCACAGTTGCGTTTCTGCGCGGACTCAAGAGGTTCATATGCACCCGGCGGAAGCCGAAGCAAATTTGGTCGGACAACGCCACCAATTTTGTCGGCGCCAAGAATGAACTTCTGGAACTTCGAAGGTTATTTCTCAGCAGCGAACATCAAGGCTCCGTTCAGAATTTTAGCTTTTCGGAGACGATTGACTGGCGGTTAATCGGACGCCCCGTTTCGGTGGGCTTTGGGAAGCGGCGGTGAAAACGGCAAAGCATCATTTCTACCGTGCTGTGGGTGCGGCTCTGAACTTCGACGAGCTGAGGACGCTGGTGTGCCACATCTCGGCAGTTATTAACTCCAGACCTTTAGATCCCATTTCAGAGAACCCTGCCGATCTGGACGTCCTCACTCCGGCGCATTTTCTCAATGGTGGTCCGCCTTCGTCGTTTGACGAGACAGATGTAACGGGCCTTAACTATAATCGGATGTAATTTTTTGGTCGCGATGGAAGGAAGAATACTTGACGTTGATCCAGCAGCGCTCCAAGTGGCGCGCCCAAAGCCTGGCGTAGCCGTAGACAACGTCGTTCTTGTTAAGGACGAGAATTTACACCCAATGATAGCCTTTGGCGAGAGTCATGCAGTTGATTCCTGGCAGAGAGGGCGTCGCTCGAGTTGCAGAATTGAGGACCGCGTCTGGAGTAATAAGGCGGGCAGTGAACAAGCTGTGTCTGCTTCCCCTTGAGGACTCTGTTGGAAGCCAAGCTTCCAACGGGGGGAGGAGGTTGGGTCATGCAGCCGCCAAAACTGTGCAGTAGACTAATCTCATACTCTTAATATTGTAAGCTTAAATAGTCAGTGGTAGCAGTTGCGATGCCCATAGTGCAAACCGCTGTTTTCGCAGGCATTTATCTGTACGGCGCTCATTCCTTCGCCTCTTGTTATCTACCAATATTAAGCTTGGGCGCAGCTGTCTGTCCCGCCAATGTCACTTCTTCGTTTTTCGGCAAAGACTTAACTTGTGCATTCGTTATAGCTCTTGGTCGGCCCTAGCTGCCAGTATAATTAACAAAATAAATAAATAAACTTTCTTCGGCTACTTATTTCTCGCAACAGCTATTGAAAAAGCTCAATAGCTAAACAACGCGTAATATCAAAATTAAAATGTTTCCGTATGATATTGAATTTACTGCTCGCATCGAATAACTCCGTACACTTTTTATTTGCAATATAAACTTCTTTGCTGTTTAAATCGTTTCTCAAACTGCGCGTATTCGTATTAAAAACATGTTTGTTAATTTTTGCGCATTCTTTAGATATATGTTCAAACTGATACCATTTGTAACACTTTCTATATTCTGGCAGTTAATTTATCACATGCTCTTTTTTCACCACAGTTGTAGCATTTCACATCTTTTTTCGCGTATTTGTTTACATTCTGATTTTTTCTGTCGTTTTTTTTCACACAGTTTTGTTTAAACTTTTATCGTCGATGCCGTCAATTAAATACTGTCTGAAAGCATAATCTGCAATTTATTTCATTCTATAAAAGTACTCGAAAACATACTCGTAAACGCGAGTTTGCAAGTTTGCAAGTTGCTCGTAAACTAACTTACTGCTTACACACGATTTAAATTCGGATGGCAATCATATTTTGAGAGAATTCCCCAAATTTAGACCCTTCTCGCTCAACACAAACCACTTTACAATTCCTTTTAGTGCCTTACTTGCAAACAGAAACTTAAAACTTCAATCTTCAATTTCAAATTTTCGAAGTCGTCGAAATCTAGAGTGCAGTGCCTAACAAATTGATACTTCCTGCATGTCTATGATGAACATTTACTGTTGCTACGAGAGTCCTTATGTGTCGCAGGTCTGAATTCAATATGTGTCTCATATGTGACTAAGGGAAATGATTTCGCAGTTGTTTTGTATCTTTTACTATCGTGGAATACATGGTTAAGTTAGTTGAATGTCTTAAGTATTTAAAGTCCTTCCAAAAAACCAGTGTAGTCGGTGAATTTAGCGGTTATTGCTATGGCGAGAAGAAGTATTGTCCAGATCCTGGTATGTTGATAAGGAAAAGGGAAAAAATATAATTTTACATGTAATTCCCTCAAATTATCTTTGTGAACCACTCTCCCTTTTATTAAGACTGTGGTCCCCAAGTCAGCTTCCACTTTTTCTTCAGTGTACAAGGTCGTTAGTTTATTTTGTAACCTCTTGTTTGATTTAAGAAGGACCTTGTCTCCCATGTCGAAATTTCTGTCCAGTCTTGTCTTGTTTAATTTTAACTGAATATTATGTGCACTTAAAACTTTTTTCTAATTTCCGCATCGATTTCTGAATTATGTCGATAGGTATTTTATTTGTAACTGAGTGAATAGTTTTTTTGTATTCTTTAGCCTTGTAGAAGTAAAAGTTCGACTGTGACTTCAATACCTCTTTCGATCTTCAGACACCGCGCGATCTCTACCAGGACACTGTGGAATCTCTCTACCTGTCCGTTTGAAGTGCTATGAAGTGGTGGTGCGTTAATAATCTGGACATTAAATTGATTACTTAAGCGTAACTTGACTGTCTCAGACTTGATAGATGGTTTATTGTCACAATAAATCGATTTTGTTCGCCGAAAGAAATTAGTGCGATTTTTATGTCAGCTGTTGTTTTAGAAGCAATTGGTTGGACAATCGAAAATTTTGAGAATTAGTCTAAGCAATTGGGGAAATATTTTCTGTCAGTAGAAAATATGTCGATATGTAATAATGCGCCTGTGTATAAAGCAATGGGAGTTACCCCAAGAATATGTTTATGGGGGTGACGATCGTATTTAGCTTTTTGACAGGTTTTACAATTTGCAAGGACTTCATTTGCCAATTGAGTAAATTTGGGGACAAAATAGTCCTGAAGAATTTGTTTCTGGTTTCTTGTGCCCTATTGTGTTCTGTGATAACAATTTCTCTTTGCTCATTTTTGTCCAAGATGTCAGTTACCATGAGATCTGTATAACGAAAAGTGGTTGTTGGAAACGTATCTATTAATTTATGCTGAATAAATGCCAATATTGGTAGTAGTAAAATTGCGTTGACTACGTCCTTCTGTACCACATCACATATTCTCTATATATAATATAAGAGATGTCAAGTTTTTTTTACCAAACATAATATCCGTTCTAACTGAAGGAAATCCGTTTTCTTATATTTTTATTTGATTCCAAAAGCAGTTCACCGGTTTGTCTGTCTTTTCGACAGTGCGGGTAAGTGATAACTCGCTGTGTATCGTGGCAATGTCAAACTGTGCGTCCTCTTTTAATGTGTGGATGTGATGTCTGGGCAGTGCATCAGCGATATAGTTCTCTTTTCTTGGCTTGTAAAATATCTGGGCATTGTGCTCGTCGATGAAAGCTTTCCAACGCTTAATTTTGGCGTTCGGATTACGATCTGAGACGCCGAAAGTTAGGGGTTGGTGATCCGTGAAAATATTTAAATTTTTTACCCCGAATAAGTGATTTCTAAGATTCTTTAGGGACCAAACTATGGCAATAAGCCCCCTTTCGCTTTTTGCAAAGTTTAAATACCTATATTTTAGAGTTCTTGATATCACGGTTATAGGTTTTCCGTCCTGTGATAGGACTGCTCCTAAACCAAAAGAAGAAGCACCTGTTGTCAAATCAAAGGCCTTCTTGTAATCTTGGTATAGTAACATCACATTATCAGAAGCAAGAACCTCTTTAAGTTTTTTGAATGCCTGGCGTTGACTTTCGTCAAAATTGACTGCGCTCACCTTGCCATTTTTGTCCTTTAGGATGACGCTTATAGGTCTTGTTATAGATGCAGAGTCTTTTATAAAACACCTAAGCTTGCTAAGCCCATAAATGATCTAACATTAAATAGTGTTTTTGACTGTTCGTAGTTACGAATTGCATCTACTTTCTTCGGGCATGTTCTTATGCCACCACGGGAAACAATAAAACCTAAATACGCGACGCTTTCCTTAAAAAAAATCGACTTTTCACGCGAAACCCTCAAATTGGCTCCGTGCAATTTATCCAAGACCCATGCTTATGTTTGACATGATCACTCATGTTTTCTGAACATGTTTTAGGAACATTTTCCTAACATTAAGTGAAATTTTTCTTTAATATCTTGAGGTACTTCTAATCTTCAACATTGGTAAAATTTACGTCCGTGCATTTAAGAAATTAGATTATTTCTGCGTCATTGTTAGTTATATGATTTTTGTTTTTTAGGTCGAGTACAACGTCGGTTTCTTTAATTAAGTCAAGTCCAATTATTCTGTCAAATGTTGTAAGGTTTGGAAATAGGAAAAATGTCGTATTTGTGTTAAATAGGTGCACTCGTGGTCAGCTTCGACTTCCTCAGCTTATACTAATGCAGAAGGAAGATCGGATGGTCTTGCGAAGAATAGAACGTCGCCTTACGACTTTCTTGTTCATAGTTTTCATTAAATGGTGGTCGTAGTATAGTCTTGTTTATGAGTAGAGTACGTTTTTTCTCTACCTCTCCATAATATTGTAGCAGAGTCAAATTTCCTTGGCGTAGTGTTGCCATTTCCTGCTCTATCAAATACTCTGGTCGTTTATCAGCGTATGTGAATTCTAAGGGGTTGATTATGGCCTTAAAGTTGAAGGGAGTATCAAAAGATGAGAGAATCATGTCAGCTGAACCTTTTATTTTGTTCCTCATTATGCCAAGAGCTTGATAATGTTTGGAACTACCCTCGTACTTTTCGTACACTTTATTTGCTGTTGTGCTGCCTTCCTCCATGGAACGTACGTCTCGTTCTTACCTTTGAAGTCCGGAAGAGATTTCATAATGTCTAATGTGTCGTTGCACATGACAGTTATTCTAATTTCGGCATCTTTATGTTGGTCTACCTCAGGTGTGCCGACACTTACACTACCTAAGTGGTAGAGTCTTTAATATCTTGTAGCTTTTGATTAAAACGTTGCTTGTAGTTGTGCATTTGTCATTGCCATGTTGAGAGAGCTTTGAATTTACACTGACTTTCTGAGCTTCCCAATATTTTGAATCTATCTAGAAGGTCTTCTAATTCGCTATCAGACTTATGTCTTTGTTCGGTTTCGGCATCTTTATGTGCCTCTACCTCAGGTGTGCCGACACTTACACTACCTAAGTGATCTTTAATATCTTGTAGCTTTTGATTAAAGTTTGCCTGTAGTTGTGCATTTGTCATTGCCATGTTGAGAGAGCTTTGAATTTACACTGACTTTCTGAGCTTCCCAATTTTTTGAATCTATCTAGTAGGTCTTCTAATTCGCTATGAATTTGTCTTTGTTCGGTTTTTATTATCGGATTTTTCTTCCTAAGCTTGTGCCTACAACTTTTCGGTCAACACACACAATTTTTGGAATTTCGCTTGTTTTAAATATTTTAATTCAAAAATTTGTAAAAGATAATCGAGTAAAGAAAGGTGACAATGAACACTCCACTTACATGATTTGTTTATAAAATAAATTGTGCTGCTGCCGCCACCTACGTTCTTCGTTATGACCGGTTTGTTGCTGAGAGTTGAGTAGTTGTTTTTGTTACGCTGCTGCCTTTATCAGTGCACGGCAGCCCAAGACCTGCTGGTGCGAGAACGCAGGGCAGATCCTGCGTTACTGAGCGAGCCCTACCGGACGGCGGCTAGCCCAGACTGGGCTTTCGACCGCACCAGGAAAGCAGCGATCTGGAGGTGTAGCAGCGTAGCTGAAGAAATAACACATGACTATCGGACAACGGGTTTGTTAGAGCAAAGGTGCAAAGGAGCAAAGGGCAGATGGTGGGTGTACAGCGTATACCTAGCTCCCAGCCTGACCATAAGCTAATTCAGTCGGGCAGTAGATAGACTGGCATCGGACGCTAGATGCCGCACCGAGGTCCTTATAGCCGGCTACTTCAACGCATGGTCATAGAGCTGGGGCAGTGCACTCACCCACTCGAGAGGTAGAATGGTGTTAAAGGCGATCGCGTCTCTGGACCTGGCACTTTTAAACCAAAGGAACCAGTACATGTTCAGGCGCACAGGAATGGGCTCTGAAGTGAAGACTTCGGCATTATTTGCGATTTAGGACGCCCAACCACGACCCAAACCCGAGTCAGGAAGAAATACAAACCGGACTCCCTACGCCCCTGGACCCTGTGAGGCTCGGCAGCATAAAGGGAGCACCTGTTCTCCAGGATGTACAGGCTACGCCCCGCCGAACCAGCCGCAGAGGGTCACGACGAAGCAGACGCCACGGTCAGCAGCGAGGAGATTCTGGATTTAGCGAAACTACTGAAGGACGGCAAGGCCCCCGGGCCCGACGGCATTCCCAACAGGGCGCTTCGACTAGCTCTCTACCTTCAGCCAGCCATCTTTGCGAAAGCGTTTACCAAATGCCTGAACGAAAGCGTCTTCCCAAGCCAGTGGAAGATCCAAAAACTGCTGATCCTCCCTTAACCAGGGAAGCCACCCGAGGAGCCTTCATCGTTCCGGCCATTATACCGCATCGACGGAGCCGGCAAACTCTTGGAGAAAATGGTATGCGCTCGGCTGTCTCAGACGCGTGTGACCTCTCACCGTCCCAGTTTGAATTAAGGAAAGTGCGATCCGAGGTGGAAGTATGAAAGAAAGCAGCGGGACTCAACCGGTCGCCATCCGGCATAATGTAAAACACTATATGCCCAAAACAGTTGAGTAACATCTTCGATCGTGATCTTCTTTTCTGTACTATATTGACCCAAGGTCAGCCTGCGTCAAAGTATCCACTGCGTATTCCCTATTTGCACCATATCTCTGGTAATTTTCGTCAAAATCGAAACCACTAAAATCCTGTAGTCCTTGAAGATTACTTCTGTCTCCTTCACTCTCGAACTCAAACTTATACAGTGCAACAATGTTCAATTTTTTACCTGAGCGTAAGATAGCACTTATAAAATAATTTAAACACGCCATTGTAGCAAAAAATGTCGACTGTTTTTTTTTTTTACGTTCTACTTTTGTTTAATGTTATCAATTTTGTTCGCTTGGGGGTTCTACTATAATATTATTAACTTTATTCGTATTTTAAGACAAATAATATAGGACGTCGATGTCTCACGGTTACGTCTTCACCGTCCGTTGTCGCTCTCGTAGTAACACAGGCCGAACTCAAACTTACTTCTTCTAGGAGCAAACTACAACGCCGTCGTACAGCACTTCGGTGTAGTCGTTGATCTTATCGTTATCGTCGTTGTCGTTGTCTAGGGACAAGCTGTTTCATACTAGTGGGATTTTGGTAAACAGCCAAAAACCAATATGTATATATTTATACCCGTATATGTATATATTTATACCCGTTACTCGTAGAGTAAAAGGGTATACTAGATTCGTTGAAAAGTATGTAATAGGCAGAAGGAAGCGCTTCCGACCATATAGAGTATATATATTCTTGATCAGGATCAATAGCCGAGTCGATCTGGACATGTCCGTCTGTCCGTCCGTCTGTCTGTCCGTCCGTATGAACGTCGAGATCTCAGGAACTATAGAAGCTAGAAAGTTGAGAGAAAGCATACAGACTCCAGAGATATACCCGCAGCGCAAGCTTGTCGATGCATGCTGCCACGCCCACTCTAACGCCCACAAACCGCCCAAAACTGCCACGCCCACACTTTTAAAAATTGTTTTAATATTTTTTCATTTTTGTATTAGTCTTGTAAATTTTTATCGATTTGCTAAAAAACTTTTTGCTACGCCCACTCTAACGCCAACAAACCGTCAAAAACTGTCAGTGATGAAGACTCTTCTTCACACTTCGACTAGCTGAGTAACGGGTATCAGATAGTCGGGGAACTCGACTATAGCGTTCTCTCTTGTTTTATTATGTATTGTATATATCTAAACTGGCCCGAATATTTCTAATGAATTGTAAAATATATATATAAATAATATATATATATAAAAAGACAATTTAAAATCAGCTGAATATTTTTTTAAGGGATTTAAAATTTATACCATAATTGACCTATAAGTTCATTGGCTTTTTATAGAACTTTAAGTGATTTTTTAAAAGGAATATAAAATAAATGTTTAATTACATTGATATTGAATACAAATAAATTAAACCGTAAATATTTACGGTTTTTGTATACATATTTTTATAAAAAAAAGTAATATAAATGTTATACAACACAATATAAATAGAATAAATATTAAGCAATTAGATGTTTTACTTTTAGAATTTATTCGATTTATTTGTTTAATCCCTTAAGGAACAGTTGAAGTCATTTTTAAGACAGTAGCTTAATTTATTTCATTTTTCTTCGAATTTTATTTTTTTTTTGCATAATTATCATATTGTTAAATGGCTGCTATCCCAAACTCGAATTACAGTATTTACCATAATGAAAAAACTTCTTATTGCTGATTATTGGGATTCATTTGTCCATTGACAATAGGTAAAAAATATGGATGGGCCATTGCTTCGCGAGCTGTGAGTCGGTCAACGTGATCATAGCGCAAGAGTTTATCAAGAAAGTCTAGAGCTTCAGGAGAAACTAAATGTTGGTTGTCAGAATGGACAAATCTTTCCCATCGCTTTCGTGAGTGACGCTGTAGAATATCGTGAAATCTTGGATCGAGGTCAATATTGTATTTATCCAAATATGCGTAGAGTTCTTCGGTGCCCAGCACCTTTGCAATGCGTACCAATTGATCATAGTTGTCATGACCATGGAAAAATGGCTCTTTTCGGAATATCATTGACGCCAACATGCAACCCAATGACCACATATCCAGTGAGTAATCATACATCTGGTAATCTACCAGTAATTCGGGGCCTTTAAAGTATCTGGACGCCACGCGAACATTATATTCTTGACCAGGATGATAAAATTCGGCAAGCCCCCAATCTATAAGGCGCAATTTTCGATTTTCGTGATCGATCATAACATTGTGGGGCTTTACATCACGATGCATTATTCCCATGCTGTGGCAGTAGTCAAGTGCCTTAAGAAGCTCAAACAAGTAATAACGAATCTCATAATCAGTTAATGTTTGGTAAAGTTGCTTGAAATCTGTGTTGTTGACGTGCTCAAAAATCAACGCTGGTGTACGAGATACTGGATCCTTGACAACGGCTAAGAGTGTTATTATATTAGTTCCTCCACGCAAGTTCTCCAAAATTTTGATTTCACGCTTTATCTTCTTCTTTTTAACAGGTTTTAGAATTTTAACCACGCACTTTTCTGTGGTCGTAATATTAATTGCTTCGAATACCTCAGAATACTTTCCACGGCCTAATTTACGGACCAACTGATAATCGTCCTGATTGCCCCAATCAACCACATAATTCTCATAGTCCCAATATTCATCCGGCTTATGGGCATTGACATCTGTGTACACGCGAGCAGCACTTGGAAGAGTCATTTTTCTCAACAATTCGTTCTTTTCTGTCTCTTTTTTAAAACTCTCTTTGGGTTGTAACAATAAGTTCCTCTGAGCTGAATCCGTTTTCAGTCGGTTGGTCCTAGCAACAATATTAATATGGTACAACAATCTGAAAGTAAAACAAAAACGTAGTTAATCAGAAGCAAGTCGAAACAAATGTCTACACATTTACATTGCATAACACAAATTCCCGAAACAGTTTACATATTTTGTATTATTTATACTGTTTGTGCAAGACAAATGAGAACGCTATAGTCGAGTTTCCCGACTATCTGAGCTAATGGAAGTGCGAAGGAGAGACTTGTTTGGCAAATCGAGAGAAATTTACAAAACTAACCAAAATGTGAAAAAATACATCTACATTTTTCAAATGTGTGGTGGTGGCAGTTTAAAGCGGTTTGTGGGCGTTTGGGTGGGCGTGGAACAAACTATTTTTACAAATCGATAAAAATGTACAAGACTATACAAAATGAAAGAAATATCAAAACCTTTTTCTAAAGTGTGGGCGTGGTAGCTTTGTGTGGTTTGTGGGTGTGGCAGCATGGGTCAACAAACTTGTCCTGCGTCTATGTCTCTGTTGTTTGCTTGCTCAACTTTCTAGCTTTTATAGTTCCTGAGATCTCGACGTTCATACGGATGGACAGACAGACGGACGGACGGACATCGCCAGATCGACTTGGCTATTGATCCTGATCAAGAATATATATACTTTATACGGTCGAAAACGCTTCCTTCTGCCTGTAACATACTGTTCAACGAATCTAGTATACCCTTTTACTCTACGAGTAACGGGTATAATAAAGAATGTAAGTATCATATGAATTTACAACTGGATCAGAGAAGTCTTTTGTGCACGGACTTTGTTCTCAGATTCTGTAGCCTTTAATAGCTATGTAAGTCTTGCTGAAGGCATTTCTGCGAAATAAAAAAGTAAGACAGAAAAAAAAAAATAAATATTTTTCTGACCTTATAACTTAAGGTCCGCAAATTACGAATTTCTTTAACATTTTCTTGGTGGCTAACCACCAAAAATCGAATCACACTCATTCTTTAGTTTTTAACCAAATTATCTTTTTAGATAAATTAAGTTAAGTGACGACCATTTTTCTCCCTCTCTCTTGCGTTAATATCATGGCAGATGATGCAAATATAAAGTAGCATGATGATAGGCGCATAAAGGATCATTGGAAAAAATTAACAAATCTTTTTGAAAGTCATATATTTTGCATGAAAATCGTAAAGCCACTTTAAAATTTAAAATATTTTTAAAAAGGGGGGCTTTTGAAAATTAACATTTTTGGTCGGTCTCTTTGGTTTTGTCAGTATGTTCGAAAACGTTACCTTAGGTTCCTGCCATAATTTTATTTTTTGCCAAACACCTTGATATCGAAAAACATAATAAAATAACCAAATTTAGAACGACCATGACCATTATTTTTTCCATTCATTCGCATATTTAATAAATTTGTTAAGTAATTATAAATACGTAAATTGTGAAGTTATGTTTAGTTCTCGTTTTCCTGTTTATTCTTTTTCGCTCTTAATTTCAAGGATGCACGTGTTTGACCCAGTCATAGTAATAAATCCAGATAAATCCGCAATAATAATTTAATCACTTTTAAACACGTTCGTGGTATTTTACAATACTCTTGGCTGTTTCTAAATAGTTCTTGCATTTTTATATTCTTTCTTGACATTTACTCCTGACCACATGGGGCGTGGAATACACTGTAATGCCTGGAGGCTAAATACGATTTAAAAACTGATTTCTGTGGGAAAAATTTCTTAGAAGGACAGTCAAGGTTTCAGCCTTTCGGACCTGCTGCACCGCAAAAAAAAAATGTTTAACTTAAATGTTAGTTGATTAGTTATTAGAAGACGACTCAAAGATAATCACCTAATTTAAAGAAGCCCAACAAAGGTGGCTTTACTCAAACAAAAAAAAAACATCCAGCCAAACGTTTAAGTTCGCAAAAAACACTTGTAGAGACCCTTGGAGAAGTAAAGGAATATTTTGGGCTCGGTTAAAACCAAAATAGTTCTTTTCGAAAACAAAGACTTACGGTAGTATTTTAGACGACCATCATTTTGTGTTTTTTCTCCAAAATAAATACCTAAGGAATAGTAGAGCACGTTGGTTCAGTAATTTTGATTTAACCAAAATTATTATTTTATGGAATTAAACCAACGTCAAAATTATATGCCTTAGAAAACAATTCACTTGTTTAGACGTTCTAACAGGACAAAAATCCAAAACATACAGGTAATCTTGCCAAACCAATACAATCGATCAATCCAATTAAAAATTTGTATGCGGTGCGATGGGAGAAGTCTCGGAATTAAAAGTGATAACTCTTAACTATTTGAAGATTTACAAAGGCCCTGGAAAGTTCTTCCTATGAGGAAATGCCAGAATTTAGTTGATTTCATACAAAGGAGTTGTGCATTCCTTAAAAGAATATAAAGAATATTACTAAATGAATCCATAAACATATTTTTGGCTGTGATGATTTTTGAAAGATTCAATACTATTATTTTGACAGAGTAGTTTTGGTCCCATTTCACGTTTTTATTTTTTCTGAGAAATCAAATGAATTATCCTAATGTTTTCTGTATTATCTTATATTAGAGGAGTTTCATTGTAAATAAAAAAAACAAATTTTCAAAACAAATTTTTTTTGGCTGTTTGCAAACGGGTTGGGTACTGCTATTATTTTGACTGCAGCTGTATAAATATTGTGCATATTATGTTAAAAAGGTATTTTGAAATGTTTTAACTTTGAAATAAAACACATGTTTTTTTTAAATGATGGTCAAAGAATTTACATTTGTTCACTTCTTTAAATTTGCGACTGTACTGGTAATTAATTGTCTTTTACCACTGCTGATATAAAAAAAAACACCTTACCGAGTTAAAAAAAAAAATGGGAACCCAGTTTCCACATATGTACAAGAATTTTGACAATTTGTGTCAAAAAAGCATTTTACATTTGACTAAAAAAATGCAACACATATAATTTTTACTTATTAGGCCAACATCGAATAGAAACGCCTTTCAGGGCAATTCATATCCACGTTAAGTGTTTCTGTTTAAAACACGTTGACGTTGACCAAAATAGTAGGTTAATTTTTGTCTTAAGATTATTTCAAATATTTGTAGGAAAAATGCACATAAGTTCAATTTCAAATAGGTTCAAAAACAAATTAAGTAACAAGTACAGAAGTGGGGGTTTTTAATGCTGTACACAGAATAGACATTTTTAAGCGCTGAATAAAATAATGCCAAACTCTGCGGCCAACAATTCACTATAACTTTAAAAACGAACAGACTATAGCTTTACAATGGACAAAAATGAGGTGGTGCCGCAGACATATCTTTAACGCAAATTGTTAAAGTTCGTGCATAAATAAAAATATGGAAAAAAAAACATACCCAAATTGTGAAGATTGATTGTAATAATAAGGTGGCTGCCGAAAGTATTTTAAAAGACTTCTCCGACTCGTATAGTATCCAATAGAGAATCCACAGTAAATGCCGGGTATGTTCCTCAGAGTTTTGCACTAATTTATATAATAAGCAAGTTTACTAATAAGAATAGATTTTAAATTTACCTTTAACTAAATACATATTTATTTATTAGACGTATGTTGTGCTTATTCATTTACATAAATAAACCCTTGGTATATACAAATTAACATGTAAATTTATTATGTATGCATACATATATATGTATGCATGTGCTATATTTCAATGAATACATTCACAATCTAACAAAATGTTACTAAAAACATATATACACGAATATTCAATATACACACTAAAATCATAATGATAACCACTGCAAAAATCCAAAACAAATTTTGATGATGAATTAACCGGCTTTTGGCACTTAATGATACAGAATGGCCACATATGTACATATATAAATAAGACAATTTCATAGACGTGCCACACATATACAATTTACTCATATTACTCATATTATGATTTTATGAGAAAAGACGATGTACCGCAAAATTCACAGATACATATTTATTTAATACCATTAAATGACAAGAGTAATAATACTCACGCCTTAGTAAAAAAAATCAGCGTGCGTGGTTACGGTGACAATTTTTCTTTATTTTAAGAAGGTTAACTTAACCGCTGTATATTTTACTACATAACAACATAAAAGGTAGTCAAGATAAATCGAGAAGCCATCGTTATTTCAGAAACAATGGAAATGAAACCGACATTCCGAATATTATTATTATGGGATGATTTTTATATTTATTTATTTGTATATTTAAGTCACTCACACATTGAATACATTGGAAAACTTAAAATATTTAACGTGTGTTTTTATAAAGTCTGTGCTTAGCAATAAAAAATCGAAGTAAAAACAATAGAGAACGCTATAGTCGAGTTCTCCGACTATCTGATACCCGTTACTCATCTAGTGGAAGTGTTCTAGTTCAAAAGTGTTGGCGTAGTAATTTTGGCCGGTTTGTGGGCGTTAGAGGTGGATATGGCCAGATCGACTCAAGAATGATTAATGATCCTGATCAAGAATATATATATGGTCGGAAACACTTCCTTCTGCCTGTTACATACTTTTCAACGGATCTAGTATACCCTTCTGCTCTACGAGTAACGGGTATAATTAGGGTTGATAGATTGTTAAATGTCCGTTAAAAAAATTCGTCAGCACAGATAAAACAGAGGTGAGCACTTTAATCGTTTTAACATCCATGTTTTGAAATATATACCAAAATATACCAAATCAATAGTTCGCTTAAGCTCGGCTGGCTTTTCTGAAGATACACTAAATAGAAGTAGCAAATAACAAAAACGTATCTTATTTTTATAAGTTAATTAGCAAGTTAAACATAAAATAATATGCGTTTATTTTGAAATTTGTACGTTTTTGAATAATGTTGAGAATAAGCATGCAGAATTCAACATTCTCTCAAAACCACACTTTTGAAAAAGTTCCGGTCTTATATTACTTGTCTTGTCTATTTTTTTTGATAGATCAGTTGGATTAGACATACACAATCTTTTGAAAGCTATTACTTAAAGGCTTCGGTGAACGATCATGTTAAAGCGGGTGCAGCGTTATTATTGCCGTGTGCGATGCTGCTGTCCGCTTTTGACACCTTGGATGCCATTCGCTATTCTTCCTTCTGCAAGCATTCCCTGAAAGGCATCTGGATGCGTTACCTTAGGGGCTTCTGGGTGCATTCTTTAAACGTCTAGCTTCTGGATGTTTTCTTAAATGTCTTAAATGTCTATTGAGTGTATTCTAACTACACTAGAGGAAGTAATTAGGAAATATTATTAATAAAGAGCTACTTACATACTTGCAAAATACAAACCCAAATTTAAAAGCCTTCTCTAGTGTTATATATAAAAACAGGCGATCATAACGATTTTAAATTGAAAGAGCAACTAAGCAGGAACGCAATAAACCACCCAAAATTCTTCGCGCTTCTTTGTCTGCTTCTATCGTTTACGCCATTTGCTTTTCGTAAGTACCGTTTGATTAATGTGTTTCTTCCCTAGTTACGATGGCAATCAAAAATATAACATCAGGCAATGTAAGAAAACATACCCGTACATACTTTTAGATTAAATATTTCATATATACAATCAATGTACATTTATGGTTTTGATTTTTTTTTACATATATGTATGTACGATGTATGTCTGTAAATATGTATTATCAGATATGTATTATATTAATATTATTTATATTTTTATACCCGTACTCGTAGAGTAAAAAAAAAACGGTGTACTAGATTCGTTGAAAAGTATGTATACGGAAGTATGTATAACATGCAGAAGAAAGCGTTTCGGACCATATAAAGTATATATATTCTTGATCAGTATCAATAGCCAAGTCGATCTGGCCATGTCCGCCTATCCGTCCGTATGAACGACAAGATCTCAGGAACTATAAAAGCTAGGCAGTTGAGATTCAGCATGTGGACTCCAGAGACATAGACGCAGCAAAGACGCAAGTCTGTTGATCCATGTTGCCACGCCCACTTTACCGCCCACAAAACGGGCAAAACTGCCACACCCACACTCGAGAGACCCTAGATCCAGCTTTATAAGCCAGCACAAAAAATAGTAAGTCGTTTCGCATCTTGTTATTGTAATGTCTTTTTGATACTAGGCCATACCACAAGGAACAATTGAAAATATATAATTTTTGTCTTATTATTGCAAATGAATTTTTAAGGTTTTACTTTGCACTCCCTCAGATTAGGAAACGGGAATCTGTTAGTCGAGCTTTTCTTCCCCGTTTTCCATAGTGAGCGAATTTCATCTGTACAAGCTGTCAGTGGGACTGCTAAGATATTTCAAAAATTTATATAGAAAAGGCAAGACATTCCCAAAACAGATGTAAAATTAGTACAAGCGTGACAGTTATATGGTTTGTGGGCGCGTCAACGTTCTGCACTGCGTCTACCCTTGTAGAATCTGCATGCCTAATCTCAACTTTTATGATTTTATACTTTGACCGTTAAAAATTGACTGAAGGTAAATCTCTTTAAGCGTCTTCTAGAAGTGTGTAATCATGCTGATGTTGCAAGGGAATTAACATAGTATGGCTGTCTATGCTTGTGTGATCTTGCTACCTTATGTAACACACCGCTCTGGTTATGTCCTAGGAAATTTTGTACAAATGAGTTTTAGTTGACACGCAGTAGCAGCATACTCTGTGTTTAAAAAATATCGCTGATAAGCTTGTACACAATGCAGCTGTTGGCGATGCTTGTTGATGCTTTCTTTACCTTATATAGCATGATATAGCTGCCACCGTATATGGCATGGGGGGGGGGTTACAATAAAAGTCACGCGACGTACTGATTTTATTATAAGAAAGCAGCTATAAGGTAAGTTTTTACGTACTCAAAATTTGAATCTGTGCCTCCAGAAAATTCTGAAATACCTGAATGTGACCTACAGCAAGAATCTCAGCATTGGCAAGACCATCACATTCGATCTAGTCAGTATTTCTTGCAAATTGTGAAATGCCAAAATACGCAATGTTGTTCACAACCACGAAGTTCACTATTTAAAATTGTACCAAATCGGTTCTTGCCACCTCCGTTACCAATTGCTCAAAGTGACAATGGCCTTGTTTTTTCAGAGAGCAATGGAAAGTTTCAGTCATTGTTCGTTTCAAAAACTCTAAAATCTACGATTACTTATGAAGATTTAAATACATTCAAGGTTATTCCTTACGACTACTTTTGCCCATCGGTAAAAAAATCTCTTCCTCGCAAGATTTGTTCAAATTGCAATTTGTACATTGGGTCTCTTTCGAAATTGGCAAGCCAAAAGAAAAATTGCGAGGCCACCACTTCCATTCAGAAAGTTCGTCCGGTCAGAATAGCTGCCGCTCGACAAAAAGAATTTTTAGCAATTTTGAAAAGTTATGAAGAAGAAGAAGAAGAGGCCGAATGGTTAGACGCAGACATTATTGATAAAGATTTGACTAGTTTTGCGAATAAGGATTGTAACGATAATAGTTCGGCTCCTTTAATTACAATTGCCGAACATTTGAGCTCGCCATTTCATGAGGTGAAGTAAAAGAGATTTAATCTGCCACTTTATTCAGACAGATTCCTGATTTAGTTTTCGTAAGAAATAATCTATGTTTTTTTTATTCAGTGACAGATTTCTGATTTAGTTGTTATGAGAAAAAATGTATGTATTTTTAGTTAATTGACAGATTCCTAATTATTTGTTTTCGTAAGAAAGAATGTATGTATTTTGCGTTCGCTAGAAAAAATTAAATTACATTATTATTTAGTCATTGTTATGGATTATATTTTCTTTTTTTTTTACCTAAAGGGGGGGGGGGGGGGGGGTAAGTGACAATTTATCACGTGATGGTCAGGGGGGGGGTTGCGGTGAGAGTCACGGTATGTCACATAGGGGGGGAGGGGGTCAAAATGGCCCAAAATTTGCGTCACGAGGTTTATGGACGGCCCCTTACATAAGTAAAACTCTGAACAATATAACGATGAAGAATTAAACATTTTTTTGAGGATTCGTTTTTCTTACATCTTAAGCCTTTCGTTAAAAGTAATAGTCAGGCATACTCCGTTAATCAAATGTAGAAAATTTTACGATTTCGATTTTGAAATCGCAACATCAGTGCTCCGATTTTCGAATTTGTAAAATTTTTGTGATTTGTAAAATGGGCATTTTTTTCTGGCTTAAAAGAAAAATAAAAGCCTCTTTTTATATCAAATAAGATCTTATTTACTAAAGGAAAAAATATTTTACTCAGTGGTCTATGAATGTTTATTCCACACCACCAGAAGATAATTCTGCCCCTTAGTTATTTTATAAAAAATGTATTTCTGACAAATTTTGCGTCGGAGACGAGAAATTTCGATTTGGCAAGGGGTCGATAAATACTTAGCCAAGACTTATCGCGAAGGTAATGAAGGTGGTGAAACGAATTAGGCAGGTAAAAATACTTTTCAAATATTAATGAATACAATAATTAATTTAAAGGTAAATTAAAGGTTTAAAGGCCAAAAGTGTTGTTTTTAAATAATCAGACATGCTCCCATAATCAAATTCGTAAGATTTATACTATTTCGATTTGAAATCGAAAAATTTGGTGCTCCGGATTTCGAATTCGTAAGAATTTTTCGATTTGTAATATGGACACTTTTGTCGAGCTGAAATGAAAAGTAAATGCCATTTTTTTATATCAAATCAGATCTAATATACTAAGGGGTTTTCCCCTATATAGTTTACTTAGTGGACTATTGATGTTAATTCCACATCACTACAAGATCATTCTGCCACGTAGTTATTTTATGAAAAATTTATTTCTGACCCCACCTTATATTTCACAAACACAATGTTACCGTCGGAAACAACAATTTTTATTTGGCAAGGCATCGATAAGTACGTCGGCAAAAGCTATCGCAAAGGTTGCCATACTGTTGGTGAAACGAAACAGGCAGATAAAAAGACTTGAAAAATATAAAAAAATTCATAAATTAACTTAAAGGAGTGCCAAAATTGTTGTTTGTAAATAATGATATTTAATTTAATTACTTAAATGGTCAAAGTGCAGTAAAAAAGTAATTTCGAACATCGGAATTTAAACTGTGAAAAGGTGGCATTTCTAGATTTTCTTAAGCCCAGCAATATCTTCCCTCTCCTGGCTTCAAAACAAGCAGTTGCAAATATAAAAGACATTTTTTTGATTGTTTGATTTTGACAAAAGAAATAGGCCAGCTGTTTGAGTAGAAAGAGACGATGAGAATCGAAACATTCCGATAGGAAAACGATGGCCAACATTTTGCGAAAACCATGGCAGCTGAAAACGATAACAAAAGATTCAAAAAGATTACCTTAGCATGCCTGAGTTTATAATTTTTTCTGCGTGCACAAATAAATCAGACGCGCATCCAAAAAACCTTCGCTGCCTGGGGCTTGTTTAAAGTTCTGTCAAAGCTTCTTAATAGGTAAGAGTCTTGTTTAAGAATTGACTTTTTGAAAACCCTCCAATTTTACCGGTCGTTTCTATGGTTCTGTATATGTTACATACATTGTCTAAAAGCCAAACAGATATATAGAATAAATATATATATAATAAAATAGTTCGGATTAAAGCCAATCTACTTATTTTATTTATCTGCACGAATATCAATGACAAAGTTATGATAAGCAGGAAACTGCGTTGCAAGCATATGTAGTGTTCTGCTATAATAATTGCATCGACTATAGAATGCTTGCTTATATTTAAAAAAAGATTATCTTTTATTTTCAGTTTTTAGTTTTGAAGCTTAAACAGGAAAAATATTTTGTATTTAAATAGAAATGTGTCGGGTGATACGAACACATGAAATTTGTCGGGTATGTAGTTTGTAGTGAGAACAACATATAAGGCATGAAGGCTATGTAATTAAATCGTTTCAAAAATAAGAAAATCGCGAACCTCACGTACAAGAACATCGGTTTTTCTAGGAAACATTTTCTGCTTCCGGTTGATGTTTCTTCCTTTTCTCGTGTGCTTCGTTGGAAGAGGTGACTGAGCTCTTTAAATGATCTCTTGAAATCTGAAATATTTCGATCTAATATCAGCTTATATTAGCTTACCAAGTTTCGTTTTTGTTCTGTAATGTAACTAAATATCGTATTTATTTGTTTTATATTCCAGGAGTCAAAATGGGACGACGACCAGCAAGATGGTAAGTAAATCAATCATTTTGTATTAACCGGGTCTTCAGTATAAATCTAATTTTATGCAGCTACCGCTATTGTAAAAATAAGCCGTACCCTAAATCTCGATTTTGTCGTGGTGTCCCCGACCCCAAAATTCGTATATTTGATTTGGGAAGGAAAAAAGCTACTGTAGAGGATTTTCCTCTTTGTGTTCATTTGGTTTCTGATGAATATGAACAGCTGAGTAGTGAAGCTTTGGAAGCTGGACGCATTTGTTGCAACAAGTACTTGGTAAAGTACTGCGGTAAGGACCAGTTCCACATTCGAATGCGGCTGCATCCATTCCACGTCATTCGTATCAACAAAATGTTGTCGTGCGCTGGAGCTGATAGGTAAATAATAGTTCACATTTGTGTAAATTACTGTATTTTCATGGCTTCTTTTGCACTTTTAATAGGCTTCAAACTGGAATGCGTGGAGCGTTTGGAAAGCCGCAGGGTACAGTTGCTCGAGTTCGTATTGGTCAACCCATTATGTCTGTCCGCTCTAGCGATCGTTACAAGGCTCAAGTTATTGAAGCTTTGAGGCGTGCAAAGTTTAAGTTCCCTGGACGTCAGAAGGCAAGTTACCAATTATTTATTTATTCCCTTGCCTCGCATTAAAGGGTTTCCACCGACACTTAGTAAATATACCGTTAATAGTAGTAGATTTAAACCAAACACCTCTGAACGAAAAATTTAGAAATTTGTTTTCGCTTTTATTTCATTTTTCATTGCTCAAACGTTTATGAGCTTTTGTTAACGACCGAATTCAATATTACTAATATTACAAAAAATATGTATTGGAGAAAAACAATATTTCATATATATATACATTTTTTATAAATATAAAATATATTTAATAAATATATATTTTTATATATATAAAATATATTTAATAAATATATATTTTTATATATATATAATATATTTAATAAATATATATTATATATTATATTTATGTTTACAGTTTAAAAAATCCATTTGGTAATGATTTGCTTTTCCTTATATATTTTTTAGATCTATGTTTCAAAGAAGTGGGGTTTCACAAAATACGAACGTGAGCGTTATGAAGAACTGCGCGATGACAACCGCCTTGAGCAAGATGGTTGCAATGTGAAATACCGCCCAGAGCATGGCCCAATTGCAGCTTGGGAAAAAGCTCAGCGTGATGTTTATGCTTAAAAATACAGTTAAATAAAATGTCACATAAACTTTTGTAATTCAGAAACAATATACAAAATTACTATTTGCTGAGCACATATATAAATGCGTTGCTTTATGGTACTATTGCTATGTTCAGTATGACCATTAAATTTGTTTTTTTACAATAAGAGGTTTATCATTTCGCAGCATCAGATCAACATTTGTTGATTGTGGTAGATTTTGGGCAAAAAATAATTTAATTAGTTAAAAAGAACATGCCATGTAAAATACATTAGAATAGGAGATACTCCAGGGAATTAATTTTCTTCGTGGCTATTGTGCAGACAAACCCCATTATAATAAGATGGTGTAACGCCATACGTTTTTTTTCTGCTGGCTCCAGGCGAATTTATTTATGTATGTGTGCACACGTATGCTCATGCATTGTAAATTTGACAAAATATGCCAAATGCAATGATTCTTGATTTACGTCGGCAATTAGAGTCTCAAGAAATAAATTTTGCAATAAACATAAACAAATAATATAAGCGCGAATAGTAATTGCGATAAGTAGTGATAATATAGGACCCCATTACAATTGTAATGGCCTCCGCGTGCTGTACCGATTATTACATATATGTATGTATATAAGGTTGTCAAATATCTCCCTTCCGCTTTTTTGTCTTATGAATTTCCCGGCTATGTACAAAGAGCTCGTATCTGGCAACACTATACATAATTTGTAAGGTCTTAACATAACCTACAAAACAACGCTATGCATGATCAGTTTGGATATTGCGTTCAACAGTTATAGACGAGTAAACATGGAGTTCACTAACGCCGAAATTCGCGCTATTTTAAAGTTTTCCTTCGTTAAAGGCAAATCCGCTAGAGAAACATTCCGTGAGATTAATGGTGTTTTGGGGGATGGTACTCTTACACTTCGAACCGCGGAGGAATGGTTTCGACGATTCAGAGCCGGTGAAAACGACACCATGGATAAGCCAGCCGGCGGAAGACCTATGACGACAAAGACCGATCAAATCATGAAATACATCGAGTTAGACCGTTGGGAGTTAGTCACCAAACCATTTTGAGCCATCTGCAGAAGGCTGGATACAAAAAGTCATTGAATGAAGAGCAAAAAAGCGGAAGGGAGATATTTGACAACCTTATATTATATTATTATTAATTTTTAATTATCAACATAAATATAAATATGTAAACGGTAGCTAACTCGAACGACGATTTTAACAAACGAATATTACGAAAAAAAACTTTTAAAAAACAATAGTTACGGTATCAATTTTTAAATAATATTTTATTCAATTATATCGATATTGACCAAAACATTAATTAAATTCGTTTCTTAGATCACTACTAATCTCGACCCGAAAATCGTCTTCTAGCTCAAGAACGCACACGTATACACTATCTCGTTTATTGTTTTTACTCACACAAGCAAGGAAATTATATTTTTAGATTTTTACCCTCTTAGCTTTATGCGAACGTAGAAAGCATTTTTGGCCGTCACCAAAAAAGTGGTTGCATAGTGCAAAACCAATGTATAGCCATTACGCGTCTTGTTATTCTAATGTCTTTGCAGATTTATATTCATTTCCACAAACCAAAGAATACAAAAATACGAGTATATTTCTTAGCAGATATGAATTTGTGTGTGAGCAATGTACATTTGTATAAACAATGAAATGTAATAGGGAGTCTTCTTTACAAGTCATCGTGTCAACCTATCGCTAAGAAATTTTGTATTATTGGCATGTCCATGAGTCGCTAAAACCTCTGAAGTCCGCAGAATTTGAGGTACCCAATCCAATAAAAAGTTTCAAAATGTGTGGGCGAGAGCTACGTTTTGATTTGGCATTATATAGAACACGGACGTTAATCGCAATATAAAACATTTTTTGGAGGATTGGCATCTCGCGTCATCTCTCCGGCTCGTCAATTGGTTTATTGAAAAGGAAATTGTGATGGTGCTTAAGGTTTTTTTTCCAGTCATTGTCCAGATAGAGTAGCTTGGGCCTTGACCCTAGAGAAATAGGGTATACTAGATTCTTTGCAAAGTATGTAACTGGTAGCAGGAGATCTCAGTAACTACGAGGGTGGTCCAATAAGTACTTAGCCTACAAAAAAAAACAAAAGTTTTGGAAAAGTGGTGATTTGTTTTTCAACATAGTCTCCTTTTAGCTCTGTACACTCCCATTTATTCAATCCGTCTGAAAAATACGTTTTCTCGAGATCTGCTTCTCCGCGGCGGCGATGATCCCTCATTCGATTGAAATTTCTGTCAGGCGAGTGACTTTTTTAAGTTTGGAAACAGAAAGTAGACGCACGGGTCCAAATCTGGAGAATACGTTAGATAGGGCAGCAGTTCGTAGGCCAATTGGCGAGGGCGGACTTGTGAGACGTTGCGTTATCATGGTGAAAGGGCACTTTTTTCTTTGCCAAGTGGGTCCGTTATTTCTTCAATTCGGTGTCGAATCGGCCCAATAATTCGGCGTAATTCGCTCTGTGACCGTTTTGCCCTTCTCCAGGTAATCGATATGGATCACACCTTGTGAAACGGTGGCCATCGCCTTTCCGGCCGATGTGACAGTCTTCGCCTTCTTCGAAGCACTTTCGCCGGGTGAAGTCCACTGTTTCGACTGTTTCTTGGTCTCCTTCGGATTTCGTTTAAACAACGCCAAACCAGACATTATAATAACAAGATGCGTAACGCCATACGATTTTTTTGCACACGATTTTTTCGTGGTGGCTTTTCAAGTGGCTCCAGGCTTTCTCGAAATTTTGTTCAAAAGCCACAGAGCGGAGAGCTCTAGAGCCAGCAGCTCTCTTGTACGCATACAGTGACAGCTGACCACTGTATTGGTGCACACGTATGCACATGCATTGTAAAAATGACAAAATATGCCCTTCATCTTAGAAGTTCTTAGACTTCAAATCTATATTATTTTTTATAAATTGACACAACTTAAAAACTCTAGTCTTGCATTGCCTTAACATAACAAATATTTAAATTCAACACAGAAATAATAATAGCACAATCTATGTACATAATAATGCATAATAATTTTTAAATATGACTTTAAATTAGAATAATTGTCATTAGAGTATTCAACGTGCGACGTGTGAAAAATATAAGAAGACAATGATTCTTCGGTGCTTATGTCCGCACTTCGTGCTTCAAGAAATCAATTTTGCAATAAACAGATTCTATATTTATACCCGTTACTCGTAGAGTAAAAGCAAAGACATTATAATAACAAGATGCGTAACGGCCATACATTAGTTTTGCACTATGCAGCCACTTTTTTGGTGACGACCAAAATTGCTCTCTTTTCGCTCGCCTAAAATTGAGAGCGTAAAAATCTAAAAATTGAATTGTCTTACTTGTGTGAGTTAAAACATTAAAGGAGATAGTGTGTATGTGTGCGTGCTTCTGCTAGAAGACGATTTTCGGGCCGAAATCAATTTTGATCTAAGAAACGAATTTGATTAATGTTTTGGTCAATTTCGATTCAAAACTATTATGGTTTGAAAGAAGTTTTTTTAATATTCGTTTGATAATCGCCGCTCGAATTAGCTACCGGTTACATATTTATATTTATATTTATATTGATAATTATTAATATGTAATATATGTAATATATTTCCGTACTTTACCAATGCAACAAAACGACTTTAATTGATTATAAATACAATTATATAGCGAAATTTAAAAAAATCGAGGAGCTATACGTATAGTCAGCTTTAAGCAAACGTTTTAAGAGAAAAAAAAAACGTATTAAAAGAAAAAACAAAAAAAATTGGCGCGCTTTTCTGCCTACCCATAATTGCGGGCTGTTTTAAAAACAACAAAATGAAATATAAGAAACTAATTTAAATGAATCTTAGTTGCATTTTAAATACTGAAAATGCTTAATTTTCATACTAGTAATTTGACTAAATAACTACAGTAAATAATTAAAACGTATACAAAGTAAATTATTATTACTACTGTAATTTAAAACAAAGAATTTCCAAAAAAAGAAATTACATTTCAAAAGTAAATATTTCATACAACTAATTCATATTAAAAAATTAATATTTATAAAATAAATAAAAATATGGAATCTGTTTATTGCAAAATTGATTTCTTGAAGCACGAAGTGCGGACATAAGCACCGAAGAATCATTGTCTTCTTATATTTTTCACACGTCGCACGGTGAATACTCTAATGACAATTATTCTAATATAAAGTCATCTTTTAAAATTATTACGCATTTTTTTGTACATAGATTGTGCTATTATTATTTCTGTGTTAAATTTGAATAATTGTTATGTTAAGGCAATGCAAGACTAGAGTTTTTAAGTGGTGTCAATTTATAAAAAATAATATAGATTTAAAGTCTAAGAACTTCTAAGATGAAGGGCATATTTTGTCATTTTTACAATGCATGTGCATACGTGTGCACCAATACAGTGGTCAGCTGTCGCTGTATGCGTACACGAGAGCTGGTGGCTCTAGAGCTCTCCGCTCCCTGGCTTTTGAATAAAATTTCGAGAGAGCGAAAAGCCACTTGAAAAGCCACCACAAAAAAATCGTGTGCAAAAAAATTGTATGGCGTTACGCATCTTGTTATTCTAATGTCTTTGGTAAAAGGGTATACTAGATTCGTTGAAAAGTATGTAACAGGCAGAAGGAAGCGATTCCGACCATATAAAGTATATATATTCTTGATCAGGATCAATAGCCGAGTCGATCTGGCCATGTCCGTCTGTCCGTTCGTCTGTCCGTCTGTCCGTCCGTCCGTCTGTCCGTATGAACGTCGAGATCTCAGGAACTACAAAAGATAGAATGTTGAGATTAAGCATACTGACTCCAGAGAAATAGACGCAGCGCAAGTTTGTCGATTCATGTTGCCACGCCCACTCTAACGCCCACAAACCGCCCAAAACTGCTACGCCCACACTTTTGAAAAATGTTTTGATATATTTTCATTTTTGTATTAGTCTTGTGATCGATTTGCCACATAACTTTTTGCCACGCCCACTCTAGCGCCCACAAACCGCCCAAATGTTTTGATATTTTTTCATTTTTCTATTAGACTTGTAAATTTCTATCGATTTGCCAAAAAACATTTTGCCACGCCCACTCTAACGCCCAAAAGCCGCCAAAAACTGTCAGTGTTAAAGACTCTCCTTCGCACTTCCACTAGCTGAGTGACGGGTATCAGATAGTCGGGGAACTCGACTATAGCGTTCTCTCTTGTTTTATTTATTTTATATATATTCATTTTTTAATATGAATTTTGTATTTATTGTATTATTTTGTATTTGTTGTTTTTAAAAAAGCGATTTTATCAAACGAATATTAATAAAACTTCTTTTAAACCATAATAGTTTTGAATCGAAATCGACCAAAACATTAATCAAATTTGTTTCTTATATTAAAATTGATTTCGTCCCGAAAATCGTCTTCCAGCAGAAGCACGCACACATACACACTATCTCCTTTAATGTTTTTACTCACACAAGCAAAACAATTATATTTTTAGATTTTTACGCTCTCAATTTTAGGCGAGCGAAAAGAGCAATTTTAGTCGTCACCAAAAAAGTGGCTGCATAGTGCAAAACCAATGTATGGCCGTTACGGATCTTGTTATTCTAATGTCTTTGGTCAAACACTGCTCTGAAGTGTCTCATGGTTGCGCTTGTTGTCCGGAGTGGGCTTTCTCATGCCCAAAATTTCATGCAGGATATGAACCACGTGATCTTTTGAAATGCCTACGGTCTGAGCTATCTCTCGCACCTTCAATCTGCCAATACGAGATCGTGTATTTTTGTTACGTTATCCTCCGTGGTAGTCGTTTTCGGGGCACCCGTGCCTAATCAAAAAACGACGTTAAAATGTATTAACCAATTTTTGATTGTTGCCATGAAAGAAGAAGAGTCACCGTACACAGCATCCAAACGCTCTTTGATTTTATTACGCGATTTCCCTTCCAGAAACAAGAATCACCGACCGATATTGCTTTTTCTTCATTTCTTTAAATCCTCGGACAGTCCCGCTTTTACACGCAGTTAAAACAAAACTACGAGTCCGATCCGGCTGAAATTTCGACAGTAGCCGTCTAAGAGAATGTACGACACGATAATAAATTACTCTGGCTCCATCAGGCGGTAAGGCGGACTACTTATCGGACTACCCTCGTTTAAAAGCTAGAAAGTTGAGATTAAGCATGCAGATAAAACGTTTTGATTTTTTGTCATTTTTTTATTAGTCTTGTAAATTGATATATTGTGCGCACTTCCATTCCAGTAAGCGATCCCAAATTGGTAACTTTAATAAAATGTGCAATAATCGCCAGTTATGTGCTAAGTAATTTTTCGGAACAAAAGTTGATATCAGAACTTTAGTATGTTACGTCATCCTTACCTCGTAAAGAGGTGCTACTGCTCGTTAGAAAGATTCAATAAGACGTAGGAGCTTACCCCTAAGTCTAATGTGGCTAGCTCAGAAGATTTTGTGTGTTAGCCCACCAGGTTTTGTAAATTTAAGGAAATTTATTTTAGCCCCTAGCGGCATTACTGTTCTCAGATGCTGCTCCTGCGAAACTCGCGCACTCCAATGTCCTACGTGGGTGGGTGAAGTCTATTTGCGCAAGGAATTGCTGCGATAGACAAACAAGGTGGCCAATGGCTGTGTTTTCCAGGACACCGCTGCGCGAAACAACAACCTGTCAACCCCAATTCTGCTTCGATTTATTGCTCGGGCTCCAGCTAGATTTACGCTACGTGCCACGCGCACGTGTTCTCCTGCTGAAGCACTATCAGACTCGCCGTGTCAACGTCAGGGTCTAATATCGATTTATATTGTAGCAAGTCCTCAAATTCTAATCGTACTATCTCTTCATCGACCTCAAGGACCTGTGTCTCGATTTGTGTCTCGATTCATGCCAAATGTAGCGATCTTGCTCCTTTCTTTCTGTTCTTCTGCCGTCCAATTCTAACTCGTGCCGTCTCGCTCTCCCGTCTGTCACGCCTTCTTTTCTGCATTATCTCGTCCTGCAAAGTCTTCTTCTCCACACATTCTTCACGCTCTCTTACTCCACACTCTAGTTCTTCAAACTCTTGTTTTCCCAACTTCCTTCGCCTGACTTGCACAGTCAATACGAAGCCGTGGGCAGTGTACAGCAGGCACCAGGCAAACGAGTTCTACGTTCTCGGAAAGGTCTAACCGGCCATACTAGTTTTGCCACCAAAAAGGAAGGTTCGGGATCCAAGTTTTCAGGTAAGTTGTATTAAAAGCCAGCAAAAAATAGAGGGCAATGGCTAATTAAATGACTTCTCGTTTTTTTTTTACGGATCATTCCGAAATGCCGGTAATCCCATCGCAATTTTCCTTTGCGGTGGTAAACTAATTGGGACAGATGGAATCACCGGTTGAGAAACTAGTGCGGACAATGCGGAATCTCTAGCAATCCCAAGGTGGAATCTCTCCACAGCGGATTGATCGGGTTGCTTCGAATCATTTTTAGCTGCCGATCTTAGAAACATTTGAGGACCACCGTACAAAGAAAAAACACAAAATCAACACTTTCAAGCGAGCACCAAAGAACAACACCAAACAGCTCTGCGGACAACGCACGAAAGAGAGAATAAAGAAAACAAAAAAACAGAAAAGCTAAGAAAAAATAGAATTATAAAGAATTTATTAAAAACCGCCGCTGGTCTTGACAAGCGGAAAAATACATTCGGACCGTTCGCTTCGAAGCTAAGACGTGTCAATACACAAACTAATGGGTTGTCTGCTATGGTACCAGGCCCTCAATTTTGATAATTTCAATATCCGAAACGCCATTGGCTGAAACAAACAAAACAAAATATGTATAATCATTGATTTATAACAAGGCTATAATCCATTTAACAAAGCCGACTTCCGATAATTTGTTTAAGCGGTTTTTCAGAATTCATGAATTTCTGTCGCAAGATATCAAACAATCGTAGTAATTACGATTTCCAAAGTTCAGGGTACGAACAGGGTACGATCGAGTGCAAACTTATTTCCGTTCCCAGGTGACAATGATTCTGAGATTTTGTGGTCGGCTTCAAAGGTTCGGTAGAACGACAAAGAGACGGAATCGGTGCGTCTTATCCGACCTAAGTATTAAACTTCTAGTCTCAAGAATGTAGCAATGCCAGTGATAAATGCAAGCAAGGCATTTGGAACCCACTTTCTGGTTGACCGGACAACATAAATTTCCCTAGCGGTCTTCAAAAGTCTTGTAGTCTAGCCTAGTTCGTACAGAGTTAAAAAGGGGAGTCCAATGTCGGTGAAAGAAAACGCTAGGCGTGAAAGAGAAGTGGGGCTTAAAACGATGGTTGGTACGCCGGCAGACTTGCGACTTGATGTTGCAGAGAACGGATCGATCTCGGTAGATGCTTGCGGATCGATGTTGTAAAGAACGGTTCGATCAGACGAAGTAACGTCGGCAGACGGTTACGACTCGATGTCGTAACGATGTATGAACAAATTGCCGTCGGTAAACCGCAAAGCAATGCTTTGTAATTTGGTCTTAAGCTTATCTAAAAAATTATATCGTCAAGGCCTTTAAGTGATTGTATAATATATTTGGCATTGTTGCAGAGAATAGCTTAACATTATCCACGTCGACCCAAAAATCTCTATATAAACCAATATGCCACCCTTGGGATTCTAATTAATTAGAACGCACGTATAGGATATATTAATATATACTCTGTTTATTTGTGATCTGGTTTATTTGGAGGTAAGCGAAAGCTTGACCTCAAAATATAAACCTATAGGCAATTAGCATACAAAAGTAATTTAGCTGAATAGATAACGCGGCAGCTTAGTGAGAAAGAAAAGAAGAGCAAAAAGATGAGAGAGAAGAGTATGAAATGCTGGAATACACTGCACTCGATTTGCTGGCAGGCTTCCTATTACGTGCTCCAAAGTCACAGGCTTCATTTTAAAACATCGGACGCATTTTTTGATGACGCTAGCAACGAACTTGCGTCCTCCAATCGGCCAGAACCTTTGCCGTAATGTGGTAGCATGCAAATATGTCTTATAATAATAAACGATGAGTGCCTTGGTGACTGGATGATCCTTTGGTAAAAGTATCGGTTGCCTCGTATCGTAGTCCAAGTTTGCGTACCGAAGCCGACTCGAAATAACAGGTTGCTTTTCTGTGGAAACAGCTTGCCCTGACTAAGAAATCCATACTCGTTTGCAAAATAAATCTGCTGGATGATTCTCTGAAGACTAAGTAGTCTAACTGACGAAGTCAATTCGATTAAATTTGCAGGAGGAATGGAGGTCCAAAGGGAATGCTCCAGCAATTCTCTCGGGATACACGACCCTCGGAAATCGCCGAATCCACGCCAACACAATAGACGAGTCTGAGCATTAATGAAATACGCAATCGAAATCTATGGATTCCTTGACGTTTACGATTACCTCAGCCATTAAAAGCGCTGCGAAAAGTTCTAATCTTGGTATTGCTAAGGCCTTAGTGGAACTATTCTTGATAAGGCACAGAGCAGATGGACTGTAGATTCTCCATTAGTCTCCGATCGCATGTATACGCACGCTACATACGCTGATATGCAAGCATCGCAGAATCCGTGCAACTCAACAGAAGCCCTAGGTTGCATTAGGTTAAGTTAGGTTAGGTTTTACCGGCCGTCGGTTATCGGACGCACTAAGACGATTAGAGGTCCATTGTGATACCGTGTGTGTTATCCCCTTTTACCCGTCGAGGTTCGTGTGAAGTTAGTAGTTTCCCCAGACAGAGGCGCTGGTGAATTTTTGTATCCGATGTGGATCGGTGTCGGATTGGTCGGACGTGTCTATCAGGAATCTGCTTCCTAGTTGAGCAAGTCTTTTCGCTTGCAATGCTGGGCAGTGGCATAGTAGATGCTCTACCGTTTCATCCATTTCTTCGTCCCTACAGCTACGGCAGAAATCATTATACGGGGAATTTAGTCTTCTGGCATGGGTGGCTATCAACCAATGCCCTGTGATGACTCTCATAGCAGTGCTGAGGTTTGCTCTGGTCAACCTTAAGAGTTTTGACGTTCTTTTTCAGTTTATTTTTGGCCATATTTGGCGTGTTAGGCGACAGTGTGTGGTATTTTCCCATATAGTCTGTTTGTTTCGGTTTAGGTTTTCCCTAAGTAGTAGTTTACATGTGGCTAAAGGCATACTCATGGCCTCCATCTCTTGTATGAGTGGTAGTGCCTTCTCGAGCTAGTTCATCTGCGATGAAGTTGCCTTCTATGTCCCTGTGTCCGGGTACCCATATAAGGCTGATTACGAATTGATACTGTTTTTGAGTGGCTTAAGATTGATCCAATCGATTTGATAGCTGCTTGGCTATCACTGAAAATGTTTACGTGTGAGCTTTCCGGTTTTAGTGCTTTCAAATGCTTTAGTGCCCCCCTTATTGCTGCTACTTCAGCTTGGAAGTCGCTGCAATGATCGGGGAGTCTAAACGAGATGCGTAGGCCTAGTTGTTCGGAGTAAACTCCTCCTCCTACTCTGTTCTGTAGTTTTGACCCGTCCGTATAGAAGCATATTGAATTCTGGGGGCCAGGTGTCTGTGAGTTCCACTCGTCCCTTTCTGGGATAATTGTGTTGAACGGTGTTTGTATGTACTCCGTTGGAGTGCAGTAGTCTGTCCTGGAGGGGACTATTTGAGTGTGTTTTAAGATACCTGAGTGACCCGCTTCTTGTGGGTTCCACTATTTGGTATCTATAAGCCTGATTGCCGTGGCCTGTTCCATGCCAGCTAGTTCTGGGCTTGGGAGGTTGAGTATGGCGTTTAGGGCTTCGTTTGGGGTGGTGTGTAAAGCACTGCTGATGCAGAGTGCCGCGGCTCTTTGCATCTTTGCTAGCATTTTTATGCTGGATTTCTTTTTCAGGGCCGGTCACCATAACACGACCCCATACAGCAGTATTGGTCTGACGATGGCCGTATATATTCAGTTTACTATATAAGGTGTCATGCCCCATTTGAGCCCTATTGCTTTCTTGCACGTGGAGAGTGCTATTGAAGCTTTTCTGTATCTGTCTGTGAGGTTCAAGTTCCAGTTTAGTTACGCCCAGGTACCTTGCGCTGCTACTGAAGGAAAGTCTTTGATTGTTGAGGATAGGTGGGACTAAGTCTGGTACATTAAACTTCCTAGTGAAAAGAACCAGATCCGTCTTTGTTCAGACGAACATGAATATATAAAAGGATTTTCATAAGAAATGTATGTACAGCTAGTGAAACGCTGCAGCAATGCCTTATCTTAAAATAAACAACGCCTGAGCGTTAGGATATAGATATCTGGGATAAACAACGAACTCCTGCGTGGGTTTCATCCCTTAAATAAAGATGCAAGCGATCACGTAGCATTTCCTTGAAGATAGGGAATATCGTGCAGTGGAGGTCAAGCCTTGTTAGCCACGGCTTTGGTTCAAGTGAAGTCGAGAAATGGATGTTTTGAAAAGCTAAGAGCTTTGATTGATAGTGGTTCTCAAAGCACAATAATTTCAGAAGAATTTGCACAGATTCTTAAATTGAAAAAAGTTCGTTCACAGACAGAAATAAGTGGAGTATCTTCCACAGGAACGTGCATTTCCAGGCACAAGGCAATTATTTCGATCAAAAATTCTCCAAAAAATTTAGAAATTGAAGCACTTGTTCTTCCAAAGCTAATGAAAGCACTAACAGTCAACACAATTAATGTTGATCAGAAAAAATGGAAGGGCTTTAAATTAGCCGACCCCGAATTTAATAAACCAGGTCGTATTGATCTAATCATTGGAGCAAACGTATATACTCACATTTTGCAAAATGGAGTTAAACAAATAGACTCCTTGGACAAAAAACTGATTTCGGGTGGATAGTTTCTGGATGTAAAAAATCCAAAGGAAAAGAAAGCCACAACAATATAATTAAAAGATTTAGATCGCTAATGGGAAGTTGAAGAAGAGGAAAAAAATGATATCGAGTCTGAAATCTGTGAAAATAAATTTATTAAACCTACAAAAAGGGATTCAGATGAGTGATACATTGTGTCAATTCCATTCAAGAAGGATGTCACCTTAGAGATTCAAAGAAACAAGCCATAGCTTGTTACATGAATCTGGAAAAAAAACTACAAGGAAATGAAAAACTTAAGGTTGACTACACTAAATTCATGAAAGAATACATGGATTTAGGACACATGGTTGAGGTGAATAATGAATGCAAATATTTCTTGCCGCACCAGGCTGTGATTAGAGATTCAAGCCTCACGACCAAATTAAGAGTAGTTTTTGATGCTTCAGCAAAAACCACTAATAACAAAAGTTTGAACGACATAATGTGGGTCCACGAGTTCAAAAGGATATTTTTGACATTATTGTTAAATGGAGAAAATGGGAATTTGTTGTTTCTGCGGACATTGAAAAAATGTACCGTCAGATTAAAATAAATGAAAATGACCAAAAATATCAATATATTTTATGGAGAAATTCTCCAGAAGAAAAAATTAAAAATTATAAACTAACAACAGTCACTTATGGTACGGCATCTGCACCATACTTGGCTACTAGAGTTCTGGTGGACATAGCAGATAAATGTCAAAATAAAAATGTAAGTGAAATAATAAGGAACGATTTTTACATGGATGACCTAATGACTGGAGCTAATTCTGTAGAAGACGCCAAAAATGTTGTCCAACTAGTTTCAAACGAATTACAAAAAGTAGGACAAAATTTAAGAAAATGGATATCTAATAATTCAGAAATAATATCAACAGTAGAGTTTAAACTCAAGACCATTATACACTATAGTTAATGAGATTGACCAACAAGAGGTTTTAACACCAGGTCATTTTTTGATTGGAAGACCCCCTTAGAAATAGTCGAACCAATGGAAGATGAAAGAATCGGAAATTTGGATAGGTGAGACTTATCCAAAAAATGAGGAAAGATTTCTGGGTAAAATGAAAGAATGAATATTTGCATACGCTCCAGCAAAGGAATAAATGGAAAAGAGAAATTCCGGTGCCAATACGTAATGAAGATCAGATGCACCATTAGTGCATACAACTGCCGAATATTTAATTTATAATTTTGAAATAGATTCCTATCACATAATGACGGAAGCCACTCTAAATCAATGTCAGAAATGGCAACTGTAATGACCCGCTTACTAAGAGTAACACGCGTTATGATTTATAGATAATATATATATTATATATATATATTCAGTTCGTTTATTCCGATTTATGGTATTCGCACATCCACGCTGCTTGACAGTCCGCTCAGGAGTAATAAGGAGTAATCACTCAGACACTAGGCCATCGGTAGCGTCTCTCCCGTCGCTGCTCTCCCGATGCTTGGTTGTTGGCAACGCCGGTCGCCACATCCCTCCTTTATTAACAAGTTTTAGCTTTAATGGCGGCAGGGGTGGCTGGATCCCGAGGCTTCCTTCTGTGGCCTGGAGTACTGCGTTCTCCGGGGGAGGTGTTGATTCCGGTAAGCTGTCATCTGGTTGCGGCGTTGGGCAGGAGGCTGGATACGTTTGGCTAGCTGGAACTTTCTTAAGATGTGAGACATTTCTTGTTAGTTTTTTACCACCCCCTTCGATCACCACAATATTATTGTGTCGTTCTAAAACCGTAAATTCCGTCTTGTCGAAGTTTGATGTAAGTTTGTTTGGGAACACTACGTTTTTCAAAAACACCTTGTCGCCCACTTCTATATCGACTTCCTTTGCCCCTCTTCTTTTGTCGGCTGCCTGCTTTCCCTTATTTTTTTTCAATAATATCTTTATCTCTCTCTCCAGAGTCTAAGGTATTCTCGCAGATATCCCCAATGCCCGGTATTTTGTCACGGATGACTCTGTTGAACATCAGCTTTGTGGGCGCAGACCCTGTTGTTCCATGTGGGGTTACGTTGTACATAAGAACGAATTTTTGGATTTCCTCTTTGTAGTTTTTCCCATTTGCGTATGCTATTTTTAAGCGTTTTACAAGGGCTCTGTTCATGTTTTCAACTTCCCCGTTTGCTTGCGGCCAATACGGTGGGGTTCGAACTTGTTTAATGCCGCACGCTTTGCAGTAGTTAGAAAACTCCTCGCTAACATATTGGCGTCCATTATCCGTTCGTAGGTGCTCAGGATATCCCAGTCTACAGAAGATCTCTTTCATTGCCTCTACCAGGGTCGTTGAAGATATGGTTTTAAGAAACTTATGCTCCATATATCGTGAGAAATAGTCAATGAAGACTAGAACATATTCATTGTTGGGAAGCGGACCTAGTAAATCCGACGCTACCCAAATCCAAGGGCCAGTGGGAAAAGGATTCCTGTCCATAGGGGGTGGCCTGATGTCTTGTGATACCAGGCAACAATCTCTGCAAGCTTTGACAAACTTTTCTGCCTCTCTGTCTATTTGTGGCCACCATACTTTGGATCGCAGGCGGCGTTTCATTGCTGTCTCGCCGGGATGTCCTTCGTGGGCTAACTCCAGTATTTTTACTCTCAGAGATGTTGGCACGACTAGACGGTTTCCCCTCAAAAGGAGCGAGCCAACCCCTGAAAGTTCATATTGAAACGGGTAGAAGCCCACTGAACTATCGGGCTTCCAGGAGTCGTTCTCCAGGCAACTGATTGCATCCATAATCTCTTCATCCCTCTTGGAAGACTCTGCTATTTCATGAATTGTCATAGATCTTGGGATAGAGCTCTGTACGACGCGAAGGATGCAGTATTCCGTCTTGTGGTCGATTGGTTCTACCGCCGGTAGTTGACAGAGTCGAGACAACGCATCTGATATGTTTTCTTTTCCGGATTTATAGATAACGGTGAACGTATATGCCTGGAGTCGCAGCAGCCACCTTTCAATGCGAGCTGGGGGCTTGGATGTTGGTTTGAAAATGGCTTCCAAGGGCTTGTGATCAGTTACGAGTTCGAAGTGCAGGCCTGCCAGATAGTAGTAAAATTTCTCCACTGCCCAAACCAGCGCTAGGCTCTCTTTTTCCGTTTGGGAGTAGCGTTTCTCCACCTCCGACAGGGCCTTGCTAGCAAAGGTAATTATTAAAGGTTCGTTGTCGACTTTGAATTGCAATAACACAGCCCCAAGGGCAACCGGGCTGGCGTCCGCAATCACCCGTGTTCGATGCCTTGGATTGAAATATGATAATTTGGGTACCTTGGATAGAAGATTCTTTAGGTTGCTGAAAGCATTTTTCTCGGCTTCGCCCCAGGTGAATTTGCTTTCAGTTTTCAGCAGTTTTCTTAGAGGATCTGTGTGACTTGCAAGGTCCGGAATGAACTTCCCGACGTAGGTCACCAAACCGAGGAAGCTCCGCGTTTCTTCTTTGTTCTTTGGGTCTCTGAAAGATCGGATGACGTCAATTTTCTCAGGGTCGACTTCTATTCCCTTGTCGGATAAAATATGTCCGAGGAATTTTAGTTTTCTTGTCTTCCAGATGCACTTTTCTTTATTCAGTAGGACATTATTTTCCTGGAAGATTTGGCATACTTCTTTTACGGCGCTGTCGATTTCGAGGTCAGTTGCTCCAAAGATGATGATATCATCGATGAAGTTCATGGCGTTAGGTACCGCAGATAGCATCTGCTCGAGAAGGCGTTGAAAAATTTCGGGAGCAGAATTTACTCCAAACATCAAACGCTTATAGCGGAAAAGTCCCCTTGGAGTTATGAACGTTGTTATTTCCCGGCTCGATTCAACAAGGGCCAGTTGGTGATAGGCGTCCTTGAGGTCTAGGCGTGCGAAGAATTTAGCCTCTTTGAGTCTGGTCATAAAGCAGTCGAAAGTTGGTAATGGGTAGTTTTCCCGTAGGATTGCTTTGTTTGCCAGTCGCATGTCGACACATAAGCGGATGTCCCCGTTCTCCTTAAACGCAAGCACGATGGGAGATATCCAAGCACTCGGGCCCGTGACTGGTTCAATTATATCTCGACTCAGGGCTTCATCCAGTTTTTTCATGACTTTGTCCTCGAGCGCTGCCGGGATTCGTCTCACTGGTTGTTGAACGGGTTTCACATCATAATCTATGGAAAGGCTTACTTCAATGTTTTTCCATTTTGGAAAAGGCTCCATTTCCTCAATACGGTTAATGTTTCTTCCCAGTCGGAGGACTTTTAATTCTATAGCCGTGTCTCGGCCCAGCAGAGATTGTTCTCCATTTTCAATCACGTAAAATGAGGCAATCTCTTCGGTACCCGGCTCAACGGAAATTGGGGCCTCGAAAATATACATTACTCGAAGTAATTTATTAGAGGCATAGGCTCGGAATTGCTTTTCTGTATGAGTTCTGTGGCTTTTCTCTTCACTAGCAGAGACCAGTCCGCGTGGCTGATAAGGTTAAACTTGCACCCCGAGTCAATAATCAAAGAAATTTCACGGGCTCCCACTCGGCATCGTATGAACTCCTCTTCATCTTCACTTGACACTTTAAAGCAATGTGTTTCGCCCTTTTTGAATTTGGAGCTGGTGGCCTCCTCTTCGACAGAGCGAATATACGTGCGGGGCCTTTTCAGGTTATTCCTTTGGGACTTAAGGAATCGGTCGTTCAAGTTAGTTCGGCACTTCCTGGCAAAGTGTCCAGGCTTCGAGCATTTATTGCAAGTCACATTTCTTGCCGGACATGATGGGTCGTTGTGTGTGTGTCCGAATTTTCCACATCTGGGACACTCCCCACTCTGTTTAAAACCACGATGTGTAATTTTACAGATGGGTTCCGCAATTGGTCTTGATGTCATTTCTTTTGATTCTTTGTTGATCTGCTCCTCAACCTGACATGCTTCGATAACTTCCTCTAGTGAATGCTCCTTTCCCAGAAGTCTTTTCTTGAGGTCTAGAGGTGCCCACACATCTATGATTTTATCCTTTAGACATATATCCTCAATCTCCGCTTTTGAGGATCCGAATGCACATCGTTGCATTTGTTGGCGGAGTCGCAACATGAAATCACCAAAGCTTTCTGTGTCCAACGGTGTCAGGCCTCTGAATAGATGTCTTTCAAACGTTGAGTTTTGCTTCGGTGAAAAGTGTTTATTTAAATGGTCGATGAGGATATTATAGATGTCTTTTTTATTTTCGTCGCTGGGCTCCACCAGCGCACCAGGTAGAGAGTATACTACTGACTGTAGCTGGACTCCTCCCAAAAGCAGTAGCTTACTCCTCTTCCGCTTCTCGGTAACAATACCCTCGGCCTCGAGGTATGTTGTAAACGCCCTCAACCACTTCTCCCATTCATTTCGGAGGATTGTCTTGTCGATCACCTCGCACAGAAACGGTTTAATGATACTGTCGGTCATTTTCAATACGGGACCTAGAATTGGGGTTTATGACGAAAGACATTATTAGATTTACGACTTGACTTGTAATTAATACCCGGCTCTCTTAGGAGCTTGTAATTATTACCCAGCCTCAGTTCAATAATACCTCCCATTTACATTTGGGGTTTTGTTGTTTCCGTTTTTCCTTTTAAATTTTATGAATTCTTTTGGCTTGTGGAGAGAATACTGCTCCACCCAACCTTTAACCTTTTTGTTTGCAACTCAAACCGATTACCCAGCTCTTTCTTAAAAGCTTGTAATATTTTTCCTCCGTTTTTTTTTTTTTTTTTAAATTACAATTTTTTTTTTTAATTATTAAAATATTTATTTATTTATATATTTCGTGTTCTGTTTCTTTTCTTTTTTTTTCAAAATATGCTTTGGCTTGTACCACTACTCGGCTCCTCTCTTAGAGCTTACACGGCCCTTGCAACTCTTTGGTTGCTAGAGAAATTTTTCTCCAGCTCACCTTTCAAGCTTGTAAAGAGTATTTACTCTTATTGGTTTTTTTTTCTTATATCCTGGTTGCTAGAGAGTGTCTCTCTAACTCACTTTTTCTTAAGCTTGCGAAGAGTAATCTCTTCACTCAGCCTATCTGTCGGAGTGCATGTGTGTTGGATGAGAGTGAGCGAAAAATTGTGCATTTACTCATTCTGCTTTCTGCTTAACGTCATTTTATGTTGGCCACGTGCAATCTGCACTCGCGCAGCTTATTCCTTCTCTCCTCTTTTCCACATTTTTATGTGTGTATATGCCGTTAGGCACGTTCCATCACACACACACTCACGCACAGCCTATATCACGCCACTCGTTTACCGTAATTTCACGCCTTTTTCCTAATTCATAAAATTTACCAAAGTTTTAGTTATTATCATTATCATTTACCGATTTTTTCACTCGTCGCCAATGTAATGACCCGCTTACTAAGAGTAACACGCGTTATGATTTATAGATAATATATATATATATATATTCAGTTCGTTTATTCCGATTTATGGTATTCGCACATCCACGCTGCTTGACAGTCCGCTCAGGAGTAATAAGGAGTAATCACTCAGACACTAGGCCATCGGTAGCGTCTCTCCCGTCGCTGCTCTCCCGATGCTTGGTTGTTGGCAACGCCGGTCGCCACAGCAACTAAATAAGAGAATATGCAATGAAAGTTGGCCCTGGAATTCTGCGAATGGTAATGCATGTGAGATCCAGATCTAGAGCCAAATAGAGCGGCGAACTGTATCTTTAAAACAGCAGTCGACTCTAAAAGTTACTGGGTAGAGTTGGAGAAGAAAAGCAGTTGGTTGTTTAAGGTTCCGGTAAATTCCATTGTGCAAGCATTGCGCCATATTGTACGGCTAGAACCGACGATAAATTTCTAGTTGCCCACCATAATATTCAATCGTCCGAAAGCGAAGAATCGCTATCAATGCCTTATATAGGGGAGGTTAGTGAAGTACCGAAGATTATTTGGGATCCGCTAAAATTATCATGCAGAATTTGAACGATTAAATAATGACATTAAATATATAAAGGAGCATCATCAGAAATTAAAGGACTTCGATTTCCATCATATTTCCGGACATGCTGGATTAATTATTGCTTTAATAATAATGGTAGTATTAATAATATATTTTATACGAAAATGTGCTATTCAATGTGCTATTGCAAGCAATAACCTTCGCAGGCCCATTGTCAGTAGTGTAAGCTGTTGATATAAACAATAAAACTATTAAGAAAATATATATAGACAAAAATACAGTTCACTATATCGTTGATTCGAAAAGAAAAAATTGTGAGGAGTTGAAACTCCGCACAAATGCGGATGGTGATCGCATGAGGAGGGCCTGCCGTTGCCAGTTACGCAACAAGGCAAAGGGTAGTAACGGCAGTGCGAAGCCCGGAGAAAGAGAGTTTGGAGACTCTGGGCTGGAGAAAGAGAGTTTGGAGACTCTAGAGGACGAGAGTTTGGTGACTCGGGAAGTGGAGAGAGAGGGTGGAGACTCCGGACTTACTGAAAAGAGAGTTTGGAGAGTCAGTAGACTCAAAGGCAAATATCGGGACAAATCGAACTTTGGAGCGGGCCAACGGTAAAATCGTGGACTTTGGATCCGAAGACTGGAGACCAAAAGGATGAACCGTTAGAGGAGGCCTATATAAACAGGCCGAACGCTGGAAGCGGCACAGAGAGTCGAGTAGATCAAGTATACCAGTGAACAAGTGATGAATAAAGCCAGCAGGAGAGCTACAGCCGTGGTAGTCAACAAGGAGCAAGATCGCTACGTCAAGACGTTCGGGACGAGGACAGTCTCCGAGTTGAGACGCAGGTAGCTGAGGTCCAAACGACGAAGCACGAGTAGCCCGGAGGCATTCAACAGGAGAGGCCAGACCTAGGAGGGCACTAGAGAAGCGGCAGGGATTGTGGTGTAGACCCGGTGGACTGTGTAGGAGATCGCGTGCTTGAACCAGGCGATAGCCTGGCGTGTCCGTGCAATCCAAGCAGGCGTGGTACTGGCGCCACCAGTCTGAACAGACGTGGGGTTGGCGTGTTGCTGTTTCACAGGCGTTTGCCTTGGGGAACCGCAGCCGTGAGCTTCCGTGAGTCTGCAACAACAATTCCCAGCCCACGTGACGAGCGCCCAACAACGAAGGTCCGCGCAAATAAAGACCCAAGAAACGAAAACTGCAAGTGTCATTACTGATAACCGGGTGATCACGTTATATTACAAATAACGTGATTATCCCGGCAGTAAACACAAATAAAGCAGTATGGGTAGAAGTTGGATCTACCGTCTCATAAAGGAAGATTTCGCATATGTCGCACAGAGGTTGCGCATATCGCTGTCCGGAAGGACAGAGGACATGCGAAAGGCCCTAGCGGAGTACTACGCAGAGACAGAAAACGACCCAAAGCTCGCAGCAGTCTGAACAGAATTGGAGTCAGCATATCCAGACAGACCAGGTCCAAGCATAAAGCTTAAGAACCCCGAGGGTGAAGACTTAATCGCAAGTCTGAACATTGAGGAGATGTTTCGAGAAGGTCAACGGAGAGAGACAAGCAGGGAAAGGAGGCCAAGTCCAGAAAGACACAGGCCCATCCCGCCGGACTACGCAAAAGTAGCTAAGCAAATAAGAGAGTGGTCTTTTCGCTTCGACGGAGATGAAAAACCCCTCGAATTCCTGGAGCAGGTGGAATGGTTTGCAAACACATACGGTTTGGACCTGAACATGATTCCCCGAGCCATGCCGGAATTAATGCAGGGAAAGGCTTTAAAATGGTACATTTCAAAAAACAAACACTGGAGGACGTGGGCCGAATTTATAGATAGCTTCCAAACGTATTTCCTGCCCAGGGGATACTTCAAAAAACTCGCGGACAAGGTGAGACAAAGGAAGCTAGGGTTTAGGGAAGCATTTAAGGACTACATGGTCGAGATGCAGACCCTGATAAAACCCCTTGGGTATGGGAAAACGGAAATGCTGGAGCTCATTAAGGAGAACTGCACGCCAGACCTCCGAATAGCGTTGAGATCCTTCCCCGTGGACGACCTAGAGGCACTGATGATCCTGGCAGATGAGTACGAGGAATTGCACAGGGAACGGGAAGCCTTCGCGGAAGAGCATAAGTTCAGCCGCAATAAAGCCCCGGCCACAACACACGTCGTGCAGAAGGTGTGAGGACTCAGGAGAGCTAGGCACGCAGTCCCAGGGACAGTGGCCACGATATACCCCGGGTCAGTCTGGGCGTCATATCACAACCTTATGGAGGCCGCCAGTCACCACCCAGAGACACCCTGGAACGACTCTTGCGGGCAACTCGGGTCAACACCCAACCCATGTGGCCAATCCACTAGAAGCTTGTCGCAGGTGCGGTGGACACGACCATTGGGCAAGAGGCTGCCGACAACAGAGGCTGCTGTTCTGCTGGATGTGCGGAAAAATAGGAGTCCGAAGTACGGAATGCTGCCAGAGAGCGGGAAATGGGCAGCGATCTCAGCCGCAGAGAGGCGAGCAGGGGTCGCAGGGTGACGCCTCTCCAAACTAACTGGAAAATTAATCGAGGAGGAGCAGCAGTTGTCCGCAGCGGTAACGATCGGTGGGGACACGTACAAGGCCACGATCGACACCGGGGCAACAGCAAGCTTCATAAGTGAAGAGCTGGCGGACAAGCTGGCTGCCCGTGGAGCGATTACAAGGATACGACGGCAGGTTAGGTTGGCAGATGGAAGGTGCGGCAAAATCAACGCAAAGCTCGAAATAGGAGTGGAGTTCGGCAACAGGCGACTCGTCATGAGCCTGCTAATATTACCAGGGATAGGGGATGCGTTGGTGCTGGGGTGGAATTTCCTCACGCAAGTCGAGGCCGAGATCAAGTGCGCCGGTCATGAAATCCGAATACCGGCCAGAGGCAGACACAACGGGTGGCTCGAGGAGAAGTTGTCGGTCGCATTAGTCCAAAAGGACGGCGAAGAGGACGACATGAACAAATTCCTGGAAACAGAGCTCGCGAAGTTTCACGCCATGACCGGAACATCGAGTATAGCCGAGCACACGATAACCATGAAGGACGATAAACCAATTAAGCAGAGATACTACCCCAAGAATTTAAAGATTCAAGGGGAGATCAATGCAAATGTGGATGAACTTCTGGAGAAAGGAATGATAGAGCATTCAAGGAGCCCGTACAGCTCACCCATAGTCATGGTAACGAAGAAAACGGGAGAATGGAGAGTATGCGTTGACTTCAGGCAGATAAACGCGAAATCCATAAAGGATGCCTACCCGATGCCACGGATAAACTGCATCCTCGACCAACTAAAGGAGACGCGCTTTATAAGCAGTCTGGATCTAAAGGATGGGTATTGGGAAATACCGCTGGAAGAGTCAAGCCGGGGCTTCACGGTCCCAGGGAAAGGGCTGTTCCAATGGAAAGAGATGCCATTTTGGTTACACTCCGCGTCGGCCACATTTCAACGGGCCCTGGATCCGGTGATTGGACCGGAAATGTCGCCGCATTGTAAGGCCGCTCAACGACCACCTACGCAAGGGTACCAAGTGGCCATGGTCACAGGACCACCAGCAAGCCTTCGAGGAGGTAAAAGCCAGATTGGTTACCGACCTAGTCTTGACGTGCCCCGACTTCGGGAAAGCGTTTATCCTGCAAACGGACGCCAGTGACTACGGGATTGGCGCAATCCTCACACAGGACACAGAAGATGGCGAAAGGGTCATTTCATACTCCAGCCGGACCCTAAACGGAGCCGAGAAGAACTACTCGACAACGGAGAAGGAGTGCTTGGCAATTGTGTGGGCTATTCGGAAGCTAAAGCCGTACCTTGAGGGCTACCACTTTAAGGTAGTGACGGATCATATGGCGCTGAAGTGGCTGAATAGCAGCAGACGCATTGTCGAGGCAGCCACTGCCAGAGTCGGTCTCAGCAGAACCCGATATTCTGAGAAGAACGCAGGACAATGGGCGGAATCAGAGTGCAGCTGGATCAAGGAAATGCTAGAAAAGATAAAAGCACAGCCTCAAAAGTTCCCAGACTACGTGTGGGAGGGTAGCACCCTTAACAGGCAGATTCCGCATAGAGCAGGGAATGAAGATGTAGTGACCTGGAAGCTATGTGTTCCGCGGCAGCTGAGAGAAACTGTCTTGCGTGAAATCCACGACTCCCCAGCAACCGGTCATGCAGGCAGTCGGAAGACGATTGCACGGCTTGCAGACCGGTACTACTGGCCAGGTATGCAGAGAGACGCAAGGGCCTACGTTCGGAAATGCGAGGACTGCGCAAGGTTCAAACCGAATCAGCGGCAGGCGGCGGGAAAGATGTTGACACAGATCCCGGAGGAACCCTGGGCGACAGTGTGCGCCGATTTCGTCAGACCACTACCAAGATCGAAGCATGGAAACAGTATGTTGTTGGTACTGATCGACAGGTTTTCGAAGTGGACGGAGTTGGTGCCTTTGCGAACAGCCACGGCGGAAACGTTGCAGAAAGCGTTCAGGGAACGCATAGTCGCACGATTTGGAGTACCGAAGGTGGTGATCACGGACAACGGCGTGCAATTCACGAGCCGGGCTTTTAAGAAGTTCCTCAACGACATGGGAATAAAGCAGCAGTTTACGGCACCGTATACCCCAGAGGAGAATCCGACGGAGAGAGCAAACCGCACTGTGAAGACAATGATAGCTTAGTTTGCCGGACAGAACCAGAGGAATTGGGATGAAAGGTGGCCCGAAATCATGCTGGCTGTGAATTCCTGTGTTTCAGATTCCACAGGCTACTCACCGGCATTTTTGACACAGAGCCGCGAGCCAAGACTATGACAGAGAAACGCTAGGTACGGGAAGGCCCAGAGTCACCGGAAGGAAACGCTGAGAAAATGAGAGAAGTCTTCGAGATTGTGCGCAGGAACCTAGAGAGGGTGTCCCAGGACCAAGCAAGGCATTACAACCTGCGGAGAAGGCAGGGGAAGCCAAGCGTTGGTGAAGTGGTGTGGGCCAAGGAGCACCATTTGTCTAAAGCGGCTGAAGAGTTTGCGGCCAAACTTACTCCGAGGTTCGATGGACCGTACCAAATTGTGGTTTTCATATCGCCAGTGATATGTAAGATTCGCCACCGGAAGAACAAAAAGGAACGCACGGTACATGTCAGCGACCTAAAACAGCAGGATCAGGAGGAGAATGGTGACAAGAACGTGGAGTCGGATCCATCGGAAGGAAGCAGGAAAGGCATGCAGGCACATCTGAGAACGGACTGGGTTCGGCAGCCGTTCTAGCGTCAGGCCGAGGCGAGAGTCAACGGATGCAGACTGCGAGTCTGACAACCATTACAGCGTAAGGCCAAGGCGAGAGTCAACAGCTGCGGACCGCGAGCGAACCAGAGTATTGCCGCGACAACCACCACCAGGGAAGAGTAAGGCACAAACGATGGGAAGTTGAGAGTGACAGCACCTGAGAACGGACTAGGCTCGGCAACCGTTCTAGCGTCAGGCCAGGGCGAGAGTCAACGGGTGCAGATTACGTATCCAGCAAGGATGAAACGTTTTGTTTATGTTCCAACTTACCGCCAAAATTTTGTTTATAGTCATCAAAGCTTAGGGAAGGGGGCGCCTCGATCACAAGTCGGTCCGTCGGCACTCGATAGTGTCAATCGATGGGCAAAAACATCGGAAAAAGCAGCACATGACGGGTCACACTATGGAAACACTATGGTCATCAAGTGGCAACGCCGCGCCAACAAAAGTTATCGGAAACAATCGATCGACGGCTAGTAGTGTGACCAGATGGCGAGAAAACGAATACGCGGAATGCGGGAAGAAGAGTGGTAGACGAAGTAGCGTCACGGAAATTCGAATGAGCGGCAAATTTGAAAAAAAAAAGGAACGAGGAACGTACTGGAAGGAGATCGGCGCGGTGGAACTCGAGATGGAGCTGGAAGCGTCAACGAGATCTCAGGAGTGTTCCGCGGTAACTGCAAGGCCGGATTCTAAATTTTTCCGATGAAAGGGGGAGATGTGAGGAGTTGAAACTCCGCACAAATGCGGATGGTGATCGCATGAGGAGGGCCTGCTGTTGCCAGTTACGCAACAAGGCATAGCGTACTAACGGCAGTGCGAAGCCCGGAGAAAGAGAGTTTGGAGACTCTGGGCTGGAGAAAGAGAGTTTGGAGACTCTAGAGGACGAGAGTTTGGAGACTCGGGAAGTGGAGACTCCGGACTTACTGAAAAGAGAGTTTGGAGAGTCAGCAGGCTCAAAGGCAAATAACGGGACAAATCGAACTTTGGACTGGGCCAACGGTAAAATCGTGGACTTTGGATCCGGAGACTGGAGACCAAAGGGATGAACCGTTAGATGAGGCCTATAAAAACAAGCCGAACGCTGGAAGCGGCACAGAGAGTCGAGTAGATCAAGTATATCAGTGAACAAGTGATAAATAAAGCCAGCAGGAGAGCTACAGCCGTGGTAGTCAACAAGGAGCAAGATCGCTACGTCAAGACGTTCGGGACGAGGACAGTCTCCGAATTGAGACGCAGGTAGCTGAGGTCCAAACGACGAAGCACGAGTAGCCCGGAGGCATTCAACAGGAGAGGCTAGACCTAGGAGGGCACTAGAGAAGCGGCAGGGATTGTGGTGTAGACCCGGTGGACTGTGTAGGAGATCGCGTGCTTGAACCAGGCGTGGTACTGGCGCCACCAGTCTGAACAGACGTGGGGTTGGCGTGTTGCTGTTTCACAGGCGTTTGCCTTGGGGAACCGCAGCCGTGAGCTTCCGTGAGTCTGCAACAACAATTCTCAGCCCACGTGAGGAGCGCCCAACAACGAAGGTCCGCGCCACCCAGGACGACGAGAGCGGCAAGACAGCGGAACCAGGCCGCCGAGCAGGACATCCAGGTCCGATCGCACCGGCAGTAGAGAAATGGTAGGGTGGAACGTTCGTCATTCACTGGGCGTCTTGTTACAGGGACTGCGGCGTATCCGGGCGATAGCGCGGTGCGTCGGAAGGAACTGAACAGGCGTCCGGCTGGACCGGCCAGGACAGATCAGGGGACAAGAGGTTGTGGCTAGCGAGGCGTATGCCTTTGAGAGCCCGCCAATTGTTCACCCTAGTCTGGGAACGGTGACGCTTCCCTAAGCCCTTGACCTTTCTTCTCGCCACTTGCACACGTGCGTCCGCGGCAATACCAGGCGAGGGTCCGACGCTCCGACGAGAGAGCAGAGACGTCTGGACAATTGAAGTACATTGTAAACTAAGTACAAATAAAGACCCAAGAAACGAAAACTGCAAGTGTCATTACTGATAACCGGGTGATCACGTTATATTATAAATTAAATATCCCTTATATAAAGATGCAAGCGATCACGTAGCATTTCCTTGAAGATAAGGAATATCGTGCAGTGGAAAATTCCTGCACTTGAGACAGTTTTCCACATCTGGGGAACAGATGGCCACTGCGTTGGTCTAGTTAGAGATATGATTAGAATATGTAAATTTCATGTTAGCTACCTAAGCTAGGACTTAGAAAATAAAGATTTAGTTTGAAATTATCAACTCACAAGTAAAGTGTTCTTATTTGGAACCTTTACAGTCTCTGAGGGGTTAATTCCTTATCCGTTATTTTTCGTCCAGTTAGACAAAACACTGAGTTTTTCGCTCATGAGATCGCATAGCGTTTGGGGGCATTTGCCTGTGAAGATGATAGCAACGTCGTCCGCATAGGCTATTATCCTGCAGCCCACCCCCCCCGGCCAGAGGCAGACACAACGGGTGGCTCGAGGAGAAGTTGTCGGTCGCATTAGTCCAAAAGGACGGCGAAGAGGACGACATGAACAAATTCCTGGAAACAGAGCTCGCGAAGTTTCACGCCATGACCGGAACATCGAGTATAGCCGAGCACACGATAACCATGAAGGACGATAAACCAATTAAGCAGAGATACTACCCCAAGAATCCAAAGATTCAAGGGGAGATCAATGCAAATGTGGATGAACTTCTGGAGAAAGGAATGATAGAGCATTCAAGGAGCCCGTACAGCTCACCCATAGTCATGGTAACGAAGAAAACGGGAGAATGGAGAGTATGCGTTGACTTCAGGCAGATAAACGCGAAATCCATAAAGGATGCCTACCCGATGCCACGGATAAACTGCATCCTCGACCACCTAAGGGAGACGCGCTTTATAAGCAGTCTGGATCTAAAGGATGGGTATTGGGAAATACCGCTGGAAGAGTCAAGCCGGGGCTTCACGGTCCCAGGGAAAGGGCTGTTCCAATGGAAAGAGATGCCATTTTGGTTACACTCCGCGTCGGCCACATTTCAACGGGCCCTGGATCCGGTGATTGGACCGGAAATGTCGCCGCATTGTAAGGCCGCTCAACGACCACCTACGCAAGGGTACCAAGTGGCCATGGTCACAGGACCACCAGCAAGCCTTCGAGGAGGTAAAAGCCAGATTGGTTACCGACCTAGTCTTGACGTGCCCCGACTTCGGGAAAGCGTTTATCCTGCAAACGGACGCCAGTGACTACGGGATTGGCGCAATCCTCACACAGGACACAGAAGATGGCGAAAGGGTCATTTCATACTCCAGCCGGACCCTAAACGGAGCCGAGAAGAACTACTCGACAACGGAGAAGGAGTGCTTGGCAATTGTGTGGGCTATTCGGAAGCTAAAGCCGTACCTTGAGGGCTACCACTTTAAGGTAGTGACGGATCATATGGCGCTGAAGTGGCTGAATAGCAGCAGACGCATTGTCGAGGCAGCCACTGCCAGAGTCGGTCTCAGCAGAACCCGATATTCTGAGAAGAACGCAGGACAATGGGCGGAATCAGAGTGCAGCTGGATCAAGGAAATGCTAGAAAAGATAAAAGCACAGCCTCAAAAGTTCCCAGACTACGTGTGGGAGGGTAGCACCCTTAACAGGCAGATTCCGCATAGAGCAGGGAATGAAGATGTAGTGACCTGGAAGCTATGTGTTCCGCGGCAGCTGAGAGAAACTGTCTTGCGTGAAATCCACGACTCCCCAGCAACCGGTCATGCAGGCAGTCGGAAGACGATTGCACGGCTTGCAGACCGGTACTACTGGCCAGGTATGCAGAGAGACGCAAGGGCCTACGTTCGGAAATGCGAGGACTGCGCAAGGTTCAAACCGAATCAGCGGCAGGCGGCGGGAAAGATGTTGACACAGATCCCGGAGGAACCCTGGGCGACAGTGTGCGCCGATTTCGTCAGACCACTACCAAGATCGAAGCATGGAAACAGTATGTTGTTGGTACTGATCGACAGGTTTTCGAAGTGGACGGAGTTGGTGCCTTTGCGAACAGCCACGGCGGAAACGTTGCAGAAAGCGTTCAGGGAACGCATAGTCGCACGATTTGGAGTACCGAAGGTGGTGATCACGGACAACGGCGTGCAATTCACGAGCCGGGCTTTTAAGAAGTTCCTCAACGACATGGGAATAAAGCAGCAGTTTACGGCACCGTATACCCCAGAGGAGAATCCGACGGAGAGAGCAAACCGCACTGTGAAGACAATGATAGCTTAGTTTGCCGGACAGAACCAGAGGAATTGGGATGAAAGGTGGCCCGAAATCATGCTGGCTGTGAATTCCTGTGTTTCAGATTCCACAGGCTACTCACCGGCATTTTTGACACAGAGCCGCGAGCCAAGACTATGACAGAGAAACGCTAGGTACGGAAAGGCCCAGAGTCACCGGAAGGAAACGCTGAGAAAATGAGAGAAGTCTTCGAGATTGTGCGCAGGAACCTAGAGAGGGTGTCCCAGGACCAAGCAAGGCATTACAACCTGCGGAGAAGGCAGGGGAAGCCAAGCGTTGGTGAAGTGGTGTGGGCCAAGGAGCACCATTTGTCTAAAGCGGCTGAAGAGTTTGCGGCCAAACTTACTCCGAGGTTCGATGGACCGTACCAAATTGTGGTTTTCATATCGCCAGTGATATGTAAGATTCGCCACCGGAAGAACAAAAAGGAACGCACGGTACATGTCAGCGACCTAAAACAGCAGGATCAGGAGGAGAATGGTGACAAGAACGTGGAGTCGGATCCATCGGAAGGAAGCAGGAAAGGCATGCAGGCACATCTGAGAACGGACTGGGTTCGGCAGCCGTTCTAGCGTCAGGCCGAGGCGAGAGTCAACGGATGCAGACTGCGAGTCTGACAACCATTACAGCGTAAGGCCAAGGCGAGAGTCAACAGCTGCGGACCGCGAGCGAACCAGAGTATTGCCGCGACAACCACCACCAGGGAAGAGTAAGGCACAAACGATGGGAAGTTGAGAGTGACAGCACCTGAGAACGGACTAGGCTCGGCAACCGTTCTAGCGTCAGGCCAGGGCGAGAGTCAACGGGTGCAGATTACGTATCCAGCAAGGATGAAACGTTTTGTTTATGTTCCAACTTACCGCCAAAATTTTGTTTATAGTCATCAAAGCTTAGGGAAGGGGGCGCCTCGATCACAAGTCGGTCCGTCGGCACTCGATAGTGTCAATCGATGGGCAAAAACATCGGAAAAAGCAGCACATGACGGGTCACACTATGGAAACACTATGGTCATCAAGTGGCAACGCCGCGCCAACAAAAGTTATCGGAAACAATCGATCGACGGCTAGTAGTGTGACCAGATGGCGAGAAAACGAATACGCGGAATGCGGGAAGAAGAGTGGTAGACGAAGTAGCGTCACGGAAATTCGAATGAGCGGCAAATTTGAAAAAAAAAAGGAACGAGGAACGTACTGGAAGGAGATCGGCGCGGTGGAACTCGAGATGGAGCTGGAAGCGTCAACGAGATCTCAGGAGTGTTCCGCGGTAACTGCAAGGCCGGATTCTAAATTTTTCCGATGAAAGGGGGAGATGTGAGGAGTTGAAACTCCGCACAAATGCGGATGGTGATCGCATGAGGAGGGCCTGCTGTTGCCAGTTACGCAACAAGGCAAAGCGTACTAACGGCAGTGCGAAGCCCGGAGAAAGAGAGTTTGGAGACTCTGGGCTGGAGAAAGAGAGTTTGGAGACTCTAGAGGACGAGAGTTTGGAGACTCGGGAAGTGGAGACTCCGGACTTACTGAAAAGAGAGTTTGGAGAGTCAGCAGGCTCAAAGGCAAATAACGGGACAAATCGAACTTTGGACTGGGCCAACGGTAAAATCGTGGACTTTGGATCCGGAGACTGGAGACCAAAGGGATGAACCGTTAGATGAGGCCTATAAAAACAAGCCGAACGCTGGAAGCGGCACAGAGAGTCGAGTAGATCAAGTATATCAGTGAACAAGTGATAAATAAAGCCAGCAGGAGAGCTACAGCCGTGGTAGTCAACAAGGAGCAAGATCGCTACGTCAAGACGTTCGGGACGAGGACAGTCTCCGAATTGAGACGCAGGTAGCTGAGGTCCAAACGACGAAGCACGAGTAGCCCGGAGGCATTCAACAGGAGAGGCTAGACCTAGGAGGGCACTAGAGAAGCGGCAGGGATTGTGGTGTAGACCCGGTGGACTGTGTAGGAGATCGCGTGCTTGAACCAGGCGATAGCCTGGCGTGTCCGTGCAATCCAAGCAGGCGTGGTACTGGCGCCACCAGTCTGAACAGACGTGGGGTTGGCGTGTTGCTGTTTCACAGGCGTTTGCCTTGGGGAACCGCAGCCGTGAGCTTCCGTGAGTCTGCAACAACAATTCTCAGCCCACGTGAGGAGCGCCCAACAACGAAGGTCCGCGCCACCCAGGACGACGAGAGCGGCAAGACAGCGGAACCAGGCCGCCGAGCAGGACATCCAGGTCCGATCGCACCGGCAGTAGAGAAATGGTAGGGTGGAACGTTCGTCATTCACTGGGCGTCTTGTTACAGGGACTGCGGCGTATCCGGGCGATAGCGCGGTGCGTCGGAAGGAACTGAACAGGCGTCCGGCTGGACCGGCCAGGACAGAGCAGGGGACAAGAGGTTGTGGCTAGCGAGGCGTATGCCTTTGAGAGCCCGCCAATTGTTCACCCTAGTCTGGGAACGGTGACGCTTCCCTAAGCCCTTGACCTTTCTTCTCGCCACTTGCACACGTGCGTCCGCGGCAATACCAGGCGAGGGTCCGACGCTCCGACGAGAGAGCAGAGACGTCTGGACAATTGAAGTACATTGTAAACTAAGTACAAATAAAGACCCAAGAAACGAAAACTGCAAGTGTCATTACTGATAACCGGGTGATCACGTTATATTATAAATTAAATATCCCTTATATAAAGATGCAAGCGATCACGTAGCATTTCCTTGAAGATAAGGAATATCGTGCAGTGGAAAATTCCTGCACTTGAGACAGTTTTCCACATCTGGGGAACAGATGGCCACTGCGTTGGTCTAGTTAGAGATATGATTAGAATATGTAAATTTCATGTTAGCTACCTAAGCTAGGACTTAGAAAATAAAGATTTAGTTTGAAATTATCAACTCACAAGTAAAGTGTTCTTATTTGGAACCTTTACAGTCTCTGAGGGGTTAATTCCTTATCCGTTATTTTTCGTCCAGTTAGACAAAACACTGAGTTTTTCGCTCATGAGATCGCATAGCGTTTGGGGGCATTTGCCTGTGAAGATGATAGCAACGTCGTCCGCATAGGCTATTATCCTGCAGCCCACCCCCCCCTTCCATGTCGCATAGTATCGAGTTGACTGCTATGTTCTATGGAAGTGGGTAGAGGATGCCTCCTTGCGGAGTGCCTCTGCTGACGTGCCTAGTGAGGGTTGACGCGCCTAGTGAAGACATAGCCTTCCTGCAGGTGAGCAGTTGGTTTATGAATCCCACCAATTGGCGGTCCACCCCAAGGTCTGTCAGGGCTTCGGTAATCGCCGTTGGGATGACGTTATTAAAAGCTGCTTCTATATCCAGGAAAGCTACCAGCGCATATTCCCTTTGGGACATTGATTTTTCTATCTTGGAGACGAGAGAGTGTAGTGCTGTCTCTGTCGATTTCCCTTTCTTGTAGGCGTGTTGCGTGTCTGTGATGAGACTTGGATTGAGAGTTGATCTCAGATGCAGGCCGATGATTTTCTCAAGGGTCTTTAGTAGGAAGGATGACAGACTAATTGGTCTGATGGTGATGGTTTCCCTGCCGTGGGGATGAAGACAATTCGGGACTCTAGCCACGATTGCGGTAGGTGTCCAAGAAGTAGGGACCTTTTAAAAATGTATAAAAGCCAGTTTATGGCTATGTTTCCCACATGTAGGATTTGTGCGGGTATGATTTTGTCTGGACCTGCAGATTTGTATGGTTTAAAACTGTGTATGGCCCAATGGATGGCTTTTTTGTAGTTTGCAAGGGCTTTCTTGTAGGCGGTCCACAGGGCCTCCTCATTTCCTGCCTTGGCCCTGTTATAAAGGGTTCTGCAGTCCATTCGGAGGGGACCACCAGGGAGGTTTTATTTTTCTTTTGGGCAGGTTTCTGTGAGAATTGACACTAGTTGTTTAAGGGTATGGAGGGGGATCCAGATGGAGCTGAAGAGCAGCAGAAGCTGCCTTACTGTGGTGGAGGTTTATTTGCAGAAGCCTCACAGACATCTGCTGTGGGCATCTCCACCACGGTAGTGTCAGCTCCCTCCTCGTCCGATGTGTCTAGGTCCGTCATTGGACCCATATTTGCGAGGCTGCGGAGGATTTAAGCATCGGTCGAGTAGCCGTCCTCGGCTTCCGATGCCTCGATCTCAGAGGCAATCTCCGCGATCACTCCTCCACCGCCTTCCTGATCCTCCTTGGCGGAGTCTGATTTATAGACCTTTATGGTCACCGAGCTAAACTCGAAGTTTAGCTCCCCGTGAGCGGCCTCAATGGGAGCTAGGGACTCCTTGTTGAGGATGAGGATGGCCTGGTTTGTTGGCCCTTCCATCTCGTCTATCTTTACCACTCGCCAGTCCGAGGTGGGAAGGTGGGGGTTGCATCGCTGCAGCATGGTGAGGATCTGTTCCGGCGCTTTGATGGATGCTGAAATCCAGATCCTTGCACGGGGTCGGCAAGGTACGTCGGACCAGCTTAACGCAACAAGTCCGGCGCCCTCATAGACCTCCGCCAGCTCATTTACTGCGGCTTTGTATAGCTCCGTCTATAGCGCTCGTCATCACAGCGATCACCTTGACGCTGCCTTGAAACCATTCCACGTATTTGCAGACAGGAGGGGGTCCAGGTTCTTTGGCCAGAATTTAGGTTGCATTACGAATCGTGAAGATTTCGAGTTCTGTACGACCGATAACTTAAACTCCCCCCATGACGATAGGATTGCCTCTGGCAATGCGTCATTCCAATCCATGTAAGCCCTTTATTGAGACTGCAGAAAAATCTTTGATTCTATGGATCATAGAATTTGGCTATTGTGGACAATGTTATCGGCTTGGCGGGTCGATGATACTTGAAAAAAATTAAATAAAAGTTGTTCTAAAGCTGGATCCCAGGCTAATCCCACTGCTTTGGCAATATCCGATCTATCAATTTGTTGACATGGTTGCAGTTTTAAAGCTCTTTAGAACTATAAAAGCTAGAAAGTTAATTCAGCATGCAGACTTCAGAGACATTGAAGCAGCGCAAGTTTATCGATTTATGTTGCCACGCCCACTATAACGCCCACAAACCGCCCAAAACTGCCACGCCCACACTTTTGAAAAATGTTTTGATATTTTTTCATTTTTGTATTAGACTTGTAAATTTCTATCGATTTGCCAAAAAACTTTTTGCCACGCCCACTCTAACGCCTACAAACCGCCAAAAACTGCCAGTGTTGAAGACTCTCCTTCGCAATTCGAATAGCTGAGTAACGGGTATCAGATAGTCGGGGAACTCGGGAACTTTTGTTGCTAAACATAAAGAACTTGTAGATAAGCGAACAAAAACATATACAGCTGAAATCTATTTAAGCATTCAATATTAGGAGCGGGTCCGAGTCGCAGAACGAAGTACAGCGCGGGGAACGCTGATGCAGAGCTTCGGAGACCTGCCCCAGGAGAAAACCTTCTAGCTCCAATTTTTATTTTTGTCGTCGCCTAAATTATTGCGACTCGAGTTCATTTCAACTGGCACGCCCCGGAGGCAGAAGATCCCGAATCGATTTGGCTGCGAAATCCTCAGACTCTGGACCGCTTTGCATGTCCCCAAGGTGCGTCTCTCGCTACCTTTCCTTTGCAGGTGACATGTCCTTTCTTTTTGTTGGCATTGTCTGCGCGCAGGGTCTAGACTGTTAGCATGCATGTCAAAGATTTCGCCAAAAATGTAATTTTTATTGTTTTCCGCGCCGTTCTGGGATTCCTTGAAAGTTTCCGCGTATCGGAGCCATTGGCATTAGCAACCCTAAGGGGATTCGGTGATGTGCGATCTGCGCCAGTCCAGAAAATTACAATGCATTCCATTAAGTTTCGTGAATAAATGTAATCTTTTCCATCAATTATATGATTGGGGACTTGCATTGTATTCTTGCCAGATTAGGATTTTTTCTAAAATAATATTCACTCCAGTTTTTAATAGAGTATGGTTTGGTAGCGTTAATGAACCATATTAATCCTTCCTGGCTTATCGAAGGTTAATGACGCAGACGGACTTACAGTCACGTTTGGCCCGATGGGCTCTAAAGCTACAATGATTTAACTTCAAGATTAAGCACCGCAGCGGCAAGGACGCCAGACGCTTAATTTAGAGTAAATGGGGAGAGTGTAGTAGCGTTAGATTCTAGTCAAGGGTTGATAGTCGTCAGAGTTCAAGTCCGACAATTGTAAGGAGTGAAGGCGAACAATAATAATAAGTTGTTGCCAGATAAAAATTAGTTGACGGCCTAGTATGGAGAAGGACACCGGTGATTCTTTGCATAATCAGTTTTCTGAAAATTGTGGATTCTCGAGGGCTTAATTAGGGATGTTTTAAAGAATGCCCATGATCACTCAATGGCAGGAAGGCGGTGTGACGAGAAAGATTTTTGGACAACGCGAAGAGAAAAAAAATTAAGTTATCATCGGGCGCTGGATTCCAAAGGAAGGGTAAATTTGGTATTCACAAAGAAATCAGAAATGGCGCAGTAGAGTTTCCGTATTATTTTGTTTTTTTATCGTTAACCTTTGTGCCCACAATAACCTCAAGGTCCACAGGAAATCACCCTGAAGCGCTTTCGTCGGTGGATTCCCAAAAGTGGGCTTACCTAATAGAAAAATCGCCCAAGTATTTATCGCCCAAGTATTAGTGGAATCAACATTGTTTTCGAGGCCAAGGTCTCTCGCAGATTGAAACGGTCGAATTGGTATTCAAGGGCAAAACATGTCTCTACGATTTGACTTTGCGATCTAATGTAATTGAGAGCGCTCATTTCTTTTTTCTTTTTTTTTCGTTTGGTTTTTGGCTGCCGACCGTGCTTATTTACTTATTTGGTGATCTATGCCCAAAAGAAATGTATTTTATTTTAAATTTGTGCTTGTTTTGCCAAGTTGGTTTATAAACTCTAAATTATTTTGTATAACTAAATAATTTTTCGGGGAATCCGTATGCGATAAGCACGAGTAACTTGATATAAATTATTTATGTGGGCTAGAACGTACAATTTGCATGATTATAAGCGATTTACATTTTCTTGCGTTTTTATTGGCATGTATTATTTATTTATTATTATTATTTTGTTTAATTCCTTGCTATTCCTCTCGGGAACTTAGGGCTTCTACGAGAGCCTTCCATCTAACTCTGTTTTGTGCTGTCTGTTTAGCATTTTCCCATGTGATGTTTGTTTGGGTAAGTTCTTGTTGAGCGGTTCTTCTCCATGTTGCTCTTGCCTTCCTACCCTCTTGCTTCCTTGGGGGTTCCAGTCCAGTGCCATCCTTACTATATTCTGTTTGGCCAGAATACCCCACATTCTCAGGCATTTATTGCTGAAAACCTGCAGCTTCTGCGTTATTTTCTTCGTTGCGAGCCAGGTCTCACTTCCGTATAGCAGTATGGATTTCACACACGCATTGTAGATCTGGAGCTTTGTTCGCGGCTGATTTGTCGGTCTCTCCATATGCGCTATAGTCTCCCAAATGCTGAGCGGGCTTTGCCAAGACGACTCGAGACATCATCATCCACTCCTCCACTGTTGGATATGATGGTGCCAAGGTATGGGAAGCTGGTGACGAACTCGATTGGGTTCCCATGTATGTTGATGTTTCCTTGGTTGGAGTGGTTAAAGCGCATAGCTTTTGTTTTTCCTACGTTTATCTCGAGTCCTACGCTGCTGGCTATCCTGACGACGTTGTCACTTTTCCTCTGTATGTCGCCGAGTCTGTGAGAGATAAGACAGATGTCGTCTGCATATTTCAAGTCCTAGATTGGACGAGCATACTTGTCATTAACTCGTCGACCACGATGTTGAAGAGTAGATGAGTTAGCGGGCATCCTTGCCGAATTCCGGTGTTCGTCTGGAAAGGTGCACTTGTTTTCCCGTTGTGCAGTACCGCCAGGTTAACATCGTCATACATCGATTTGATGATAGCGATGAGATTAGCAGGTACTCCTTTTTACTCCTTGCAAGTGATCGCCATATAGCTGCCCTTTCAACTGAGTCGAATGCCTTCTTGATGTCGATGAACAGGAGGTGAAGCGGGGCTCTCCATTCCACAGCTTGCTCGGTAATTATGCGTAGTGTGTTTGCCTGGCCTACGTAACTCCTGTGTGGTCTGAAGCCTGCCTGTTCGTCTCGGATTGTTGGCTCAATTTTTTCCTGGTGGCGTTCGTTCAGTAGTGTAGCTAGGATTTTATAGCTAGTGTTGAGCAGTGTTATCCCTCTCCAGTTGTTGCATTCGCTAAGGTCGCCTTTCTTGGGGAGCTTCACGATGATTCCGCTTTTCCAGGAGTCAGGCACAGTCTCGCCTTCCCATATGCGTGAGAAATGTGGATGCAGCGTATCAGCCATCAGCTAAGGGTCAACTTGAAGCAGTTCGGCTCGTATGCTTTCCTCGCCGGCTGCCCTGTTGTGCTTCAGCTTCTTTATTGCATTCACAATCTCTCTTACATTTGGGGGTGCAGAGTGTATCCTGGTATTCCCACTTTGTGGCGCAGTGCTTCTGTAGTCCGTAGCCACGTTTGGTGACGTGGTGTGGCTAATTCCCATGAAGTGTAGGCGCCACCTCCGGATCTGTGCATCATCATTGGATAAGAGGTTGCCTTCTAGGTCTCTGACTGGCTGCTTCCGTCTGTGGTGGGTTCCGGCAATCCGTGCAATCTGCTGGTATAACGAGCGCATGTTGTTCTCGACGGCTGCTCGTTCTGCGTCTGTCGCAAGTCTATCCAGTAGCGCTCGTTTGTCCTTTCTAGCCGCTTTTTTTTCACAGCTCTGCACAGTTCGCGATATTCATCACGGTTCTGTGTGAGCTGGTCCGCCAGAGGCTTCAGATTGTTCCTCCTTCTAATCAGGTCCCAGGTCCCTTCAGGTATCCAGTCTGATCTGCGTTGTTGCAGCCCAATTATTTGCTCAGCTGTGGTCCTTAGCTGTCTGCAGGTGTGCACCCATGGGTGGACTTCTAGGGGGATCAGCTGTTCCCGCAATGTGGACGTCATTCTCGTCTTCATAGTGGAGTCGCTAAGGAGGTGCAGGTTCAGGGGGGCCGCTCGTCGGTGTTGGCTGTTATCAATATTCCTTGCGTAGTTGCGGTTCAACTTTATTTCACGTTGTCCAATGACTAACTCATGATCACTGTCTTTAAATGCTCCCCTTTTGTTCCGTACGTCCAGTAGTGAGTGTCTTCATTTCCTGCTAATGCAAATGTGGTCGATCTGGTTGCGCGTGTTACCACTAGGAGATGTCCAGGAGAATTTCTGGACATCTTTGTGTGGGAATATTGTGCCGCCGATGACCAGTTGGAATAGCTGGCAGAGTTCAACTAATCTCTCCCCGTTGTCATTGCGAGTCCCAGTTCCATGTTGGCCCATGACTGATCCAAGTCCGGCGTTGTTGGGGCCTACTTTCGCATTAAAGTCACCCATGAGGATGTTAATGTCACCTTGCCGCGTCTTGTTGAGGGTTGCTGTGAGGGCAGTGTAGAAGTTGTCCTTGGTGTCATCGTTGGCGTCTTCCGTCGGGGCATAGCATTGTATGATATTTATATGTCTAGCTCAACATCTGAATCTGGCTGTCATAAGTCTATCAGAAATGCGTTCCCAGGAGTGCAGTGACTTTTTTATGCGTTTGGACACGTAAATCCCCACTCCGTATCTGCTGCCGTCACTGTTGCCACTATGTAGGACTAGATTGCTACTTGATGTTGTTGTTTCCCACTGCCAGACCACCTCATCTTGCTGGTTCCGGCTATTGCAATGTGGAGTCTCTCCATCTCCGCCTCGAACTGTGCTAATCTGGATGGTTCTCTCAGAGTTCTAACGTTCCATTGTCCAATTCGTGTCGTTTTGATATGCCTATGGTCGTCATCGAATTTTGGGGGCCGTTTATGTTTAATTTTCTTGTATTTGTTTCGGAAATAGATTAAGTTTTTCGACCGATCTGGTGATTGGCCAGATGCGGCTTATCCCGGTGGTGGGGCTGCCACCTAACGTCATCGGGGAGTGGCGTCTACGGTGATGTTACTAGTCGTAGAAAATCGAACAGTCTGGTAACGCGTCAGTCCCTGCTGTGTGTTGTTGCTGTTCGCAGAACATAGGGTGCACTTGGTAACTATGTGGGGGACCCTGCTTTACTCCATATAGCGTGGTGAGGGGGTGTGGCGGTGGGGCAAGAGGAAGTTGCCGAAGATTGTTGCATTAGGCATTTTGGATGGAATAATACTTTCTAAAAACTAGAAAAGTAATTTTTGAGAGGAAAGATTGTGTGGCCATGCTCCCGTAATGGGAGGGGTTTGAACCCATGTATTATAGCTGTACAAAATTTAAGTAGTGTTTAAATATATTTTTATATCCGTTACTCGAAGAGTAATAAGGTATACTAGATTCGTTGAAAAGTATGTATCAGGCAGAAGAAAGCATTTCCAACCATATAAAGTATATATATTCTTGACCAGGATCAATAGCCGAGCCGATCTGGCCATGTCCGTCGAGATCTCAGGAACTACAAAAGGTAGAAAGTTGAGACTCAGCATGCAGACGCAGCGCAAGTTTGTCGATTTTGTAACGAACCGCTACACTGACAAAAAATATAGCAGGCAAGATGTTGACTCGAAATCTGAGCGCACGCATGATAGTGGTCCGGCTTCGGCTCGTCGGCAACGGGGGTGATGGTTTTGCTCAGATCTCGGAATGCCTATGCATAATTCAAACTAAAGATAATTGCGTGTGTTAATGTGAGGGGCCACTGTATCGCCTCTGCGCACAGAGCTTTCGCTCTCGTCCGCGCTCGCCCCTTTTCTTCGCACTTACGCTCTCACTCTCATCCGAGCTCGCGCGCTCCAAACTCCGCGGTCGGCCGACGTTGATCACCCGAGCCCGCTTTAGCGAAGGAAAGCGGGTGGGACCGCCGCTCTAGTTTAAGCTCGAACTTTAGTCTCATATATGCAGCAGAAAGCAGAACTAAAACCCACGACGCCCCCGCTTCTTCGTTCTTCTTCTTCTTCTTCGACCCCTGGGTGGTGTTCTTCGGATTTTGCTCTGCGTCGTGGGAATTTTTTTATTCGCCAACGGCTTGCCACTTATTTTTGGAGGACGATGCATTCACAAACTCTCTTACATTTGGGGGTGCAGAGTGTATCCTGGTATTCCCACTTTGTGGCGCAGTGCTTCTGTAGTCCGTAGCCACGTTTGGTGATGTGGTGTGGCTAATTCCCATGAAGTGTAGGCGCCACCTCCGGATCTGTGCATCATCATATGGAGGACGATCGCCCCCCTTTAAACATTGGTTCGAGCCGGATATGCTTCCCGTCTGCCAGCAGTTCCCGGCCATTCGTTCCGCCAAGATAAGTACGAGCCATCTTAAATTTTCTCACTGCCGGTCTTCAGCAGAGCTCCGAACATTCAATTTCGGTCGCAATGCTGTAAGACTATTTTCCGTGTCAATTCCACATCCGTGAATTTTCCCGACCTAATGGCAGGTGAGAAATTCAGTTCATCTAATCGATCGACATTTTTCGTTTCAATCCGTTTTCGCTTCGCTTCTATTCGCGCCGCCGTTCTTTTTTCGTACATCAACGTGCAAAAGGTCGCAGCATATGTTTTTACATATGTTCATGCATCATACATATTTACATATGTTAATATGTTCATACATATTAATATATGTTCATATGTTCATACATCATACATAGTTACATATATATTCATCCCATACATCCTTGCACATACATATGTGGGAATGGGTCTGGCATCACTGTTCAGCCGAACACACCACAAATCAGTTGGGAAGAGGAAAGAAGATTCACGGAAAGGTGAAAAGCGAGGAGTTGAAAACGAGAGACGACGCTGAGACGCAAAAAACTACGACGAAAATATATCAAACGGTGTTAAATTCTATTCAAATTTGCGTTATATTCTAAACTTTCTTATCCCAGCTATACTTAGCAATCAAATAAAACAGTGGGATTTATCATTAAAAACCAAAACCAATCCCACAAATATGGGCGCTTAACCTATCTGAAAAGTGCAAAAGTAAAACGACGAAGAATTAAAACGAAAGAAGATTTATATCGACGAAAGCTTTGAAAATCAAGAGCTCGAACGTGGAAAAGTTGGAAAAGACGTACATGTTTGTAAATGACGCTACAAATACCGAGCTGATCTGCATTCATACATTTATAACGACGCGTATGTGTGTGTAAGCGACGAGCTGAAGGAGTGTGTATACGAGCAGAAGGAGTGTGTATAAACGAAAATAACAACGAGTACAAAGAGTAAAGAGAAACATGTCGCGTCTAGCTGACTTTGCTTGTTTTACAGGCATTAAAAACTGAAAAAACGAAAAGTGTTCCCCTATTACATAAGTTTGTTTACGAATACGACAGCGATCGAGATAACCGAAAGCGAATGCGTTCTTTTGAGGGTTTTTTATTTTCGGAGAGTAGTCGACCCTTTAATGAGAAACATTCGTATGTCGCGGAAAATTTGACTAATAACGATTTGAAACATATTGGGGTTGCAGCATGACAAGAACGATTTGATGCTACATATTTTTCGAAATTTGCGCACCGGAAATTTTCTTAAGGACGCTGATAAAGAGGACGACGAAGATGACGAAATTGACGATGAAAAGAACGAGAGTGTCGAGCCGTCGAAAAGTTAGAGTGATGAAGAAGAGTTTCGATCAGTGCAAAGCAAAACACGCAAACAAACGAATGTGCAAAACAACACATAGGGAATTCTACAGTGGCGTCCGAAAATAACGATAACGCTCCTGCCAAAAGTTTCGGCATAAGTTCGGCAAGATTTTCAGTGAACTTTCGAGATATTGAAGACTTAATCAGACCATTTAGTCTGATCGCCATTCGATCATCGCCAAGCCTTTGACATATCTGATGAAACACGACGTCAAGTTTTGCTTTACTATTATAGAGATTGCCGCGTTTAACATGCTTAAGACTTTGATTACCCAGAAACCAGTGCTCAAGATTTTTCATCCGCAGTCCGAAACGGAACTACACACATTTGCGTCGATTGATGGTTTCGGAGCAGTTCTACTCCAAAAGTCACCTCACAATATCCAGATTCATCCTGTTTACGACGGACGCGGAAAGAAGGTTTTCTAGCTATGAAAGCAAAGTTTCTAGCTTCAAAGCGAGCGGTCGTGTTTTTTTTTCTGCGCTCCGAATTTATTTTTGTTTTGCTAAATCCAGCGGTGGAATTTAACAAATTCGTTAATAATTCAATTTCGTAATCCGTACTAGTTAAAGTTCCGTTCGCTTCGCGAGTGAATCTTTTGTGATATGTGCATTATTGTAATAAATTTATTCAATCTGTTCTCATTATGTCTTTGCGTTTTGTTAAAACTCTTTATCGTGCGTTGTCCGTAGTGCTGTTTGGTGTTGTTTTTGTACTTAACTGCACGGTGCACCCGCTCTCTCGCTCTCCCACACAAAATCTTAAAGTGCACACTGCGCTCTTGCGGTACACTTTCTGATTTTGTCTTTTGGTACAGTGGTCAAAACCCAATTAAACATGGAAACCAATGTTGCCTGCTTCCATAACAAATGCCGTCAAGTAATAAAGGCTGATCAGTCAAAAATGACCTGTTGGCTATGTGATAGAATGGTGCACACTAAGTGCGCTGGTTTTAACGGCCGAACCAGTGATGACCTAGCTAAAGGCCCTAATCTAAAATACTGTTGTGATACTTGCCTAGGAGTTGCGAATGAAATGCAACTCTTTATGCGCCAAACTAAAGGTGGCTTGAAAGGACTGATCAGCAGTTTTGGCGTGGCTAGAGATAGTTTTCGTCGAGCTGATGATCTTCTTTCTGCGCTTGATTCACAATTTAATAGCCTCAAACTATTAGAAGAATCTCCAAAGCGCAAGAAAGCCGCTGGTGGTAGGCTGCCTAAGGGGAATACCCCGCAACCTTCGGCAAGTGATCAACAGGACTCCACAGCTGATCAGTTGACGATCGCAGCAAACCCTCAAATGTTGCTTAGATCGGCAGCTAAAAAAGATTCGGTGCAATCCGGTCAATCGGTTGTGGAGGGAGTCCAGCCTGGGATTGCTACAGATTCCGTTTTGTCCGCACTGGTTTCTCAACCGGTGATTCCACCCGTCCCGAATTGTTTACCATCACAAAGGAATATTGAGTCCGGACTACCGGCACAAGTTGGCACTTCAGAAATACAACCTGCAGTGCCAAAACCCCTCTCGGTGGTTCCACTAAAGAAACAAATTTTTGTTTCTCGGCTTTCCCCTGATCAAACATCATTTGATGTACTGTCTTATATACAAGACAAAACAAAAGCCGACAACATAAAAGTGGAAAAATTTAACTTTTCTCCCATCCTCCTCTACTACTTCTACTTCTTTATCTTCAAAAAAATAAAATCTAGTCTCACTACCTGTTATCAAAATGTAAGAGGCTTGTGTAGTAAGCTAACTAATTTGTATTCTAATAGTCTTTCCTTTGCATCCCATATTATTGTGTTTACAGAGACTTGGTTAAAACCGGAGATACTTAACACCGAAGTTTTCACAGGTATGTACACAGTATACAGGCATGATCGTCCCTCCAGGCGGGGAGGTGGAGTCCTAATTGCTGTTAGGTCTACCCTCACGTCAGTGGAGGTACTTTTTGACGAGTGCCGTAACTTAGAATTCTTATGCGTAAAGCTGTCATTTTCTGATAGCTATGTTTATATTACGTGCTCGTACATTCCGCCGTCTTCTGAATTTCCTGAATATATTAACCATTTGTCCGCTATCCAATCCGTTACAAACAGACTGTCCGATAGGGACCAACTAGTTGTCCTAGGTGACTTTAATATACCAGGCACTAAGTGGTCCACAGAGGAACAGTCGAATATTCTCCTGCCTATAGCACAGCATGACTTTATTGACGGCTTGCTTGACATATCGTTGTCGCAAGTTAATTATATTCGAAATTCTCTTGGTCGTTTATTGGATCTATGTTTTGTTTCAATTCCTGAAAGTGTGTTTCTGACTAGAGTAGCACCTCTTAGTCAACCTGAAGATCCATACCATCTAACTTTCGAGGTGACAATCGACACAGGTACCGTAATAAAAGACAGGCCCGAAAAGTCAACCAAACGAATTCATTGTTTTCGTAAGGCAAACTTTCAGAGGCTAAATCTTTTTATATCTGGCTTTAATTGGTCCGATCTATATTCTTGCAACATAATGGCCGATGCCATAGATATTTTTTATAATGCAATTAAATCATTATTCAACTCTTGTGTTCCGATGTACTATCCGTCTACCTCTAACAAACCTCCTTGGTTTAATAAAGAGTTGACACATCTAAGAAATGTTAAGTCCAGACTTTATATAAAATTTAAAAATACCGGTTCTCAATCTATATTTTCTAAATATGTAAAAGCTCGGTTAAATTTTACCGTTCTTAATGCTCAGTGTTATAAGAATTATTTAAACCGTTGTAAGTTCCAGTTCGCACAGGATCCCAAACAGTTTTATAATTTCGTTAACACTAAGCGCAAAACAACTAGTTACCCTTCCTCGCTATTTTTTGAAAATACTTCGGTAACATCGGATCAGGCAATAGCCGATCTATTTGCCAAGTTTTTTCAAACCACATATTCTACGTTACCTCATTCCGAACGACCTTACTCTTACGCGGTATCAAAGTCAAATTTAATATTCTGTCCCACTTTAAACGAAAGCTCACTGCTTTATGATCTTCAGCGAGTTAAGCCTGTCTATTCGCCAGGTCCCGACGGAATTCCTGGCTGTGTGCTTAGATTCTGTGCGGAAGCCTTATGCAAACCTCTACTAAAACTGTTTAACTTATCTTTGGAATCTACTCAGTTCCCCCAAACATGGAAGGAGTCCTTTGTGATCCCTCTCCATAAAAAAGGTAGCAAATCGGATGCAAGCAATTACAGAGGAACCTCCAAATTGTCTGCTATCCCTAAGCTTTTTGAAAACGTTACCACTCTACATTTGCAGCACCTTTGTAGGTCAATTATTTCACCATGTAAGCATGGATTCATGAAACGCAGATCAACAACTACTAACCTTCTGGAGCTAACCTCCTTCGTAGTACAGGGTTTCAAAAATAATCTTCAAACAGATGTCATTTATACGGATTTTAGTAAAGCATTCGACTCTGTTAATCATTCACTTTTAAAAAAAAACTTGATTTATTAGGTTTCCCTGTTGATCTCCTAAATTGGAAAGTTATCTGAATGGCAGGACGCAACGGGTCCTCCACCTAGGTCCGCTCCTTTTTACCTTATTTATTAACGACCTTCCCTTAATAATAAATCATTCGCGTGTACTAATGTACGCTGATGATGTAAAATTATGCTTGCAATATAAGGAGATTTCTCGCCATATGGACTTACAATCCGATCTAGATTGCTATCAAACCTGGTGCCGTGATAACGTATTAAACTTAAATGGCTCTAAGTGTAAAGTTATGACCTTTTGTCGTGCCAACTCAAGGCACGCAACTTTCACTTTAAGTGGGTGCTCTTTGGACAGAATAACACATGTTGATGATCTTGGTGTTCTTCTGGACCCTAAACTTAAATTTTCAGACCATCTTTCGTCTATTGTCAATAAGGCCAGGGGTGTGCTTGGTTTTATAAAACGGTGGTCAAAGGAATTTGATGAACCTTACATGACCAAAACCTTATTTATTTCTCTAGTCCGTTCGATCCTCGAGTATGTATCACCTGTTTGGAGTCCACAATATGAAGTTTACTCGGACCGCATTGAATCGGTTCAAAAGAACTTGTTACTATTTGCCTTACGGCGCCTTAATTGGGATGCAAACCTTAGATTACCTCCTTATTCGAGTAGATTAATTTTAATTAACTTACCCTCCTTAGCTAACCGTAGAACGATGCTTGGAACAGTCTTTATTTTTAACCTTATTCGTGGTGAAGTGGATAGTCCCGACTTGGTTAGTCGGCTAAACTTCACTGTTCCAAGCAGATTTCCTAGAAATTACGTACCTCTAATTTTAAATCATTGTAGATCTAACTATGAGTTGCATGATCCCTACAGAGTATTATGTTCTGACTATAATAGATTCTATCCTATTATCTCTAATTCTGATTCTCTGCCGTTTTTAAAGCGATCAATACTAACGTACTTAACGAATTCTTAGATATTACTACTAGTATACATATATTTCCTCGTCCTTTACTGTCTTCTATATCGCGTCTATCTTCCCGCGATTCGAGCCGTACGATACACGGCAGCGCCCCTCGGTCGGTTGGGCGGGAGGTGTGGCCGTGGGACTCGCGCGTCAAAAAAAAAAATAAAAAACAATCATCTAAATAAATAAAGACTTAATTTCTGAGGGTTTGTGCACATGTATTATTTGAATTCGACTGAGGTGAAATCATGAGTCTTTGCATGGTGTCCATGAATACTGTATAAGTTCAATCATTTTCTCAGACAGACTGGTTAGAAGCTTGCGCTCCATTGTAATTAACGCGATAGCATTCATGGCCTCACCAGGGTTTATTCTATCGCTGGCAGTTTCGATTGTTTTTGCAGCGTTTGCTGAAGTGGATGCCCTATCGTTATCTGAAGAATCACCTGGATTTTCTGTAGGCAATCGACTCTTGGATTTTTCACGGGTAATTACACCTACCGCTTCAGGCAAACAGACGACAGTACTTCTTGGACATTTGTTGTCACTTTTGAAATGCGCTGCAATGCATCTCCTATAAAAATCCTGATTGCACGATGATTTATAGGTTTCAGCAACTGAATTAATATGTGTTTCACACAATGAACACACTAACTTTGACTGTGCATCAGCACCTGTTTTCCCGGGAGATCGGTCGAGCCCCATATTGTACACGATTTATAACAATTACTAATAAATCAAACTAACTCCAAATCAAGCAATCAAAAAAAAAATGAACAGAGGTATTTCCCAAAAAGCAATTTACTCTCAAAAGTAATTTAACGTTTTCTTGATACCTGACCACCAAAGCATGGTAGAGGAGATTTTTGCCTAAAACTTTTTATTGTGGACATAATACAACTAAATGTTGCTCTTATTGTATTACAACGCAAAAGAGAATAATTATGCAAAAATTTTAAATCGGGAATTGAAAATTCGAAAAAAAAGAAGAAAGTATATGAACGAATATTTTTGAATATTTTATTAATGAGTCCCAATGAATAAGTACTTTAATCAATGAGGCCCATGAGTTGGGCGCCACTTTTCTTAATAATAATAATGAGATAAGACTTATGTCGTTGCCCCAGATATTGACTGTAACGCGCAACGGTATATAGATTTGTCGGTCGATCTGAGCTTGCGGGGCACGTTTTAGTTTCCGGCTCTAGCTCGTCAGCGTTGGGGGTGGTGGTCTTGCTTGGCCAGATCGTAGTCCCGCTACACTAACTTATTATTATCAAGAATAGAAATAAACGTGCTGCGACATTATGAAAGCTACTAAAGAGAACCGGAAGAGCTTCATAATTGATTTGTCCCCTACAACTGCGGAATCATCAGCATGAGTTCAATTGCTAATAACTTAGCTGAACGACATTATCATCCTAGATTCGGTGCAGGGTAGGAGCCCAAAAAAACTGCTGCTAAGCTTCGAACAGATCAAGATAGAGCTTCATAAAAATATCACGCATTTATTGTATCTTTTCATCTCTTTCTTTGCCTCAAGATAAATTCATATAAATTTTAATTTGGTAGCTTATATGGTGTTATAAAGCAATAAAAATGTATAAGTGAACTACTATGCATGCATCAAAACAAAAAAAAAAATAAAAATAAATGCAATAAGGTGTGTAATGGAACGAACTCACCGCGTTGTTACTTCCTGGAGAAATGTGGCATGCTGGTGCTCTTGTTATAATTTTCGCGATTTAGTGACTACAAATGCATAATATTTCCTAAAAAAAAACTTCTTTTCTTTTAGAACATGAACTCCGCAAAAATTTGTGTTTCCCTATGATATTTATGTTTTCCTAAACCAGCTCTGACTAAAAGCTCTCTGTAACGTAATTCATCTTCTTCTGCACTGCAGGTACTTCAGGCATGCATTTAGGCGCAACGTATAAATTGAATTTTGATTATTGGTTTGTTTGTGTCTTGGCTGATCATCTAGTGTAGCATGTTGAATTTGCAGGTGTTGTTTTTAGTCACAAATTTAATTTAGTGTTGTTTTATTGATCCTATCAGCTCCTAAATGTTGATCTCCATGTGCTTTGATACCGATTTGGGTCCTAGGTTATGTTGGACGGCTTGTATGAGTGGGGCAAAGAGGCCGGTTCGGAAACTAAGTGCGAAGGGGTGCTTCTATGGGAGCGTATTGATCAAGTTACTCCTATGGCACGAGAAGGTGCTCCCAGGGACACTTTTTTAAGTGTCCCCAAAGGCTCCTGCTTAGCTGGCTTTGCCTTTGCCTGCCCGATCTTTGAACCGCAAAGAAAAGAAAAAGTTGGAAGGGGAAAGAAAAAAAGGGGGGAGCAGTTTGCTCTTGTTAAAGTCGCAGCTGTTCAAAGGCTGAATCCGCTAACGGCCTATTTTCTTTTGGAAGCCTCACAAAGTGGTGTGATTTATAGTTTTCTGTTTAATAAAAAAACCAAATTTAACCTCGCTCTAGAAAGGAAGAAAATTTACTCACGCAAAAAAAAATTAAACAGAAAGCTAATCTTTATCTTTTTGCCTGAGTTTGCTCATTAATTTATTTTCCTTTTTTTTAATATATGTATATATTTTGGTTAAGAATTGATTCCTTCACGTGGTTGCAAGAATTTTCTAATTGCGAGACGTCTCTTCTCTTTGACACTATGAAGTGAAAAGATCGTACCGAACAATTTTGAGGCTAGAACACGGGAAGACTGTGGTCACTGTTCCGTCAGATGATATGTGAATAAATTATTAATATTTCGTTGCTCGGACGTTGAGCTTTCTTATATTTTGTTGGTTCAGAAAACCAAATTAGGCCCACGAAAGGTTGATCTTGTTCCGTAATCCGTAATCGAAAAAAAATCACTTATGCTCCAACTTAATAATTGCGAAGCCGGAACGGTGGAATTAAAACCTTGGCTGTAATGCCATCGGCAAGCAGTGTGTGCGTCAGGGACGCAAGAGAGAGGGAGAACGAACAACAACAACACCAAGGCCTCTGCAGCGGTTGAATCGAAACTTTGGACAAAAAAATCATTCGCGGTCCCGCCCTTTCGGATTTGTAATAATGTTGTTGTTTTTGTCTCTCTTTTAATTTGTATTTATATTAATTTCGTACCGGAGGGGAGTTCTTGGAATATGGCAGATAATATACGTATATAAACGAATTCGCGGAGTTAGAATTGCGCCGACATATAATTTTGTACTTTTTTGCGTCTTCTCAGCGTCGTCTCTCGTTTTCAACTCCTCGCTTTTCACCTCCCCATTAATCTCCTTTCCTCTTCCCAACTGATTTGTGGTGTGTTCGGCTGAACAGTGAAGCCAGACCCATTCCCACAACTCGGCCATCAATCTAACCATTCGTCCCGAATGGATCATCGACGTCCTCAGAGGATATCTGGATCATTTCCTAAAGCTGGACGTCTATTTTAGTGCGCATCTTGACGCCTACAAGGAGCTCAAATGGAGTCGTATGTGTACTCCTGCAGTACGTAGAATTGATTGTCTGCTGAACCTGGCTGACGAACTTGTACCATTTACTGGGTCCTCTATGGATAGCTTTGACAGGACAGGCACAATCGTGGTATTGAGGCGTTCTACTTGCCCGTTTGTTCTGGGAAGCCCAGTCGTTACTGCATGAAGTTGAATGTTCTCGTTCTGCTTAAACTCGTCAGATGTGAATCCTCTGCCTCGATCGGAGATTATTTGAACAGGGTTTCCAAAAATTTTACTCTGTGCCTACATTCATTCGATAAAGTCCTTGTATGATGTAGATTTCGTAGGATAGAGCCAACAGAATTTCGTGAATCCGTTAATGACAGCTAGAATGTGCTTGTACGCCTCATGTGTCGTTTCAAGAGGTCCCAAAAAATCAAGTGAAACGTTTGAAGTGGCTGATCTTCCTTCGGTAACGAGTGCAACTCTCCTTTCTTGCCAAGCTTTCTGTTGGATACAATACACGGAATGCAACATCTAATCTGCCGTATAATCTTGTCCTCGAGTTTTGGAATGTAGTAATTCTTTGCGACAATTTCTTTGGTTTTCTTTCCCGAAAAATGTCCGTTTTCATGAGCTTGTCGAATAATTTCGCGTTGGAGGGTTAATGGCACAACTATTAACTCATCGTCGTTGACCAGTTTGTAAAGAAGACCGGCTTTTAAAAAGAAATTGTTATGAGTAGTTTTTTCAGCAAGAACGTCAATAATGGCTTTTAAAACCTCGTCCTGTGATTGAACATATTTCAATTTAATATGCAAACTTACTTCAGGGATCATTACAGGATAACGGCTTAAAGCATCAGCATGACGTATGCGTGAGCCCGACTGCGTGAGTGCGACTCTGGAGCAGACTTTCCTTTTTGCCATCGTTTTCGTAAAGGCGTTGCAATCGTTTATCAGCTTAAAGTGTATACCCAAAAGGTAGACTCGAATCTTACGAAAAGCTTCAACTACTGCCAGAATCTCCAACTTTTTCTTTTCTTTGCGGTTCAAAGATCGGGCAGGCAAAGGCAAAGCCAGCTAAGCAGGAGCCTTTGGGGCGCGTACATTAAAAAAGTGCCATAGGAGTAACTTGATCAATACGCTCCCATAGAAGCACCCCTTCGCACTTAGTTTCCGAACCGGCCTCTTTGCCCCACTCATACAAGCCGTCCAACATAACCTAGGACCCAAATCGGTATCAAAGCACATGGAGATCAACATTTAGGAGCTGATAGGATCAATAAAACAACACTAAATTAAATTTGTGACTAAAAACAACACCTGCAAATTCAACATGCTACACTAGATGATCAGCCAAGACACAAACAAACCAATAATCAAAATTCAATTTATACGTTGCGCCTAAATGCATGCCTGAAGTACCTGCAGTGCAGAAGAAGATGAATTACGTTACAGAGAGCTGGTTTAGGAAAACATAAACATCATAGGGAAACACAAATTTTTGCGGAGTTCATGTTCTAAAAGAAAAGAAGTTTTTTTTTAGGAAATATTATGCATTTGTAGTCACTAAATCGCGAAAATTATAACAAGAGCACCAGCATGCCACATTTCTCCAGGAAGTAACAACGCGGTGAGTTCGTTCCATTACACACCTTATTGCATTTATTTTTATTTTTTTTTTTGTTTTGATGCATGCATAGTAGTTCACTTATACATTTTTATTGATTTATAACACCATATAAGCTACCAAATTAAAATTTATATGAATTTATCTTGAGGCAAAGAAAGAGATGAAAAGATACAATAAATGCGTGATATTTTTATGAAGCTCTATCTTGATCTGTTCGAAGCTTAGCAGCAGTTTTTTTGGGCTCCTACCCTGCACCGAATCTAGGATGATAATGTCGTTCAGCTAAGTTATTAGCAATTGAACTCATGCTGATGATTCCGCAGTTGTAGGGGACAAATCAATTATGAAGCTCTTCCGGTTCTCTTTAGTAGCTTTCATAATGTCGCAGCACGTTTATTTCTATTCTTGATAATAATAAGTTAGTGTAGCGGGACTACGATCTGGCCAAGCAAGACCACCACCCCCAACGCTGACGAGCTAGAGCCGGAAACTAAAACGTGCCCCGCAAGCTCAGATCGACCGACAAATCTATATACCGTTGCGCGTTACAGTCAATATCTGGGGCAACGACATAAGTCTTATCTCATTATTATTATTAAGAAAAGTGGCGCCCAACTCATGGGCCTCATTGATTAAAGTACTTATTCATTGGGACTCATTAATAAAATATTCAAAAATATTCGTTCATATACTTTCTTCTTTTTTTCGAATTTTCAATTCCCGATTTAAAATTTTTGCATAATTATTCTCTTTTGCGTTGTAATACAATAAGAGCAACATTTAGTTGTATTATGTCCACAATAAAAAGTTTTAGGCAAAAATCTCCTCTACCATGCTTTGGTGGTCAGGTATCAAGAAAACGTTAAATTACTTTTGAGAGTAAATTGCTTTTTGGGAAATACCTCTGTTCATTTTTTTTTGATTGCTTGATTTGGAGTTAGTTTGATTTATTAGTAATTGTTATAAATCGTGTACAATATGGGGCTCGACCGATCTCCCGGGAAAACAGGTGCTGATGCACAGTCAAAGTTAGTGTGTTCATTGTGTGAAACACATATTAATTCAGTTGCTGAAACCTATAAATCATCGTGCAATCAGGATTTTTATAGGAGATGCATTGCAGCGCATTTCAAAAGTGACAACAAATGTCCAAGAAGTAATGTCGTCTGTTTGCCTGAAGCGGTAGGTGTAATTACCCGTGTGAAAATCCAAGAGTCGATTGCCTACAGAAAATCCAGGTGATTCTTCAGATAACGATAGGGCATCCACTTCAGCAAACGCTGCAAAAACAATCGAAACTGCCAGCGATAGAATAAACCCTGGTGAGGCCATGAATGCTATCGCGTTAATTACAATGGAGCACAAGCTTCTAACCAGTCTGTCTGAGAAAATGATTGAACTTATACAGTATTCAGTCATGGACACCATGCAAAGACTCATGATTTCACCTCAGTCGAATTCAAATAATACATGTGCACAAACCCTCAGAAATTAAGTCTTTATTTATTTAGAAGGTTTTTTTTTTTTTTTTTTTTGTGACGCGCGAGTCCCACGGCCACACCTCCCGCCCAACCGACCGAGGGGCGCTGCCGTGTATCGTACGGCTCGAATCGCGGGAAGATAGACGCGATATAGAAGACAGTAAAGGACGAGGAAATATATGTATGCTAGTAGTAATATCTAAGAATTCGTTAAGTACGTTAGTATTGATCGCTTTTAAAACGGCAGAGAGTCAGAATTAGAGATAATAGGATAGAATCTATTATAGTCAGAACATAATACTCTGTAGGGATCATGCAACTCATAGTTAGATCTACAATGATTTAAAATTAGAGGTACGTAATTTCTAGTAAATCTGCTTGGAACAGTGAAGTTTAGCCGACTAACCAAGTCGGGACTATCCACTTCACCACGAATAAGGTTAAAAATAAAGACTGTTCCAAGCATCGTTCTACGGTTAGCTAAGGAGGGTAAGTTAATTAACATTAATCTATTCGAATAAGGAGGTAATCTAAGGTTTGCATCCCAATTAAGGCGCCGTAAGGCAAAAAGTAAGAAGTTTTGAACCGATTCAATGCGGTCCGAGTAAACTTCATATTGTGGACTCCAAACAGGTGATCCATACTCGAGGATCGGACGGACTAGAGAAATAAATAAGGTTTTGGTCATGTAAGGATCATCAAAATCCTTTGACTACCGTTTTATAAAACCAAGCACACCCCTGGCCTTATTGACAATAGACGAAATATGGTCTGAAAATTTAAGTTTAGGGTCCAGAAGAACACCAAGATCATCAACATGTGTTATTCTGTCCAAAGAGCACCCACTTAAAGTGTAAGTTGCGTGCATTGAGTTGGCACGACAAAAGGTCATAACTTTACACTTAGAGCCATTTAAGTTTAATACGTTATTACGGCACCAGGTTTGAAAGCAATCTAGATCGGATTGTAAGTCCAAATGGCGAGAAATGTCCTTATATTGCAAGCATAAGTTTACATCATCAGCGTACATTAGTACACGCGAATGATTTATTATTAAGGGAAGGTCGTTAATAAATAAGGTAAAAAGGAGCGGACCTAGGTGGCTCCCTTGTGGGACGCCGGATGTGACTCGGAGAATACAAGAAAGAGAATTTTTAAAGAGGACCCGTTGCGTCCTGCCATTCAGATAACTTAGAATCCAATTTAGGAGATCAACAGGGAAACCTAATAAATCAATTTTTTTTATTAAAAGTGAATGATTAACAGAGTCGAATGCTTTACTAAAATCTGTATAAATGACATCTGTTTGAAGATTATTTTTGAAGCCCTGTACTACGAAGGAGGTTAGCTCCAGAAGGTTAGTAGTTGTTGATCTGCGTTTCATGAACCCATGCTGACATGGTGAAATAATTGACCTACAAAGGTGCTGCAAATGAGGAGTGATAACTTTTTCAAAAAGCTTAGGGATAGCAGACAATTTGGAGATTCCTCTGTAATTGCTTGCATCCGATTTGCTACCTTTTTTATGGAGAGGGATCACAAAGGACTCCTTCCATGTTTGGGGGAACTGAGTAGATTCCAAAGATAAGTTAAACAGTTTTAGTAGAGGTTTGCACAAGGCTTCCGCACAGAATCTAAGCACACAGCCAGGAATTCCGTCGGGACCTGGCGAATAGACAGGCTTAACTCGCTGAAGATCATAAAGCAGTGAGCTTTCGTTTAAAGTGGGACAGAATATTAAATTTGACTTTGATACCGCGTAAGAGTAAGGCCGTTCAGAATGAGGTAACGTGGAATATGTGGTTTGAAAAAAACTTGGCAAATAGATCGGCTATTTCCTGATCCGATGTTACCGTAGTGGAAGGGTAACTGGTTGCTTTGCGCTTAGTGTTAACGAAATTATAAAATTGTTTGGGATCCTGTGCGAACTGGAACTTACATCGGTTTAAATAATTCTTATAACACTGAGCATTAAGAATTTACATATTTAGAAAATATAGATTGAGAACCGGTATTTTTAAATTTTATATAAAGTCTGGACTTAACGTTTCTTAGATGTGTCAACTCTTTATTAAACCAAGGAGGTTTGTTAGAGATAGACGGATAGTATATCGGAACACAAGAGTTGAATAATGATTTAATTGCATTATAAAAAATATCTATGGCATCGGCCATTATGTTGCAAGAATATAGATCGGACCAATTAAAGCCAGATATAAAAAGATTTAGCCTCTGAAAGTTTGCCTTACGAAAACAATGAATTCGTTTGGTTGACTTTTCTGGCCTGTCTTTTATTACGGTACCTGTGTCGATTGTCACCTCGAAAGTTAGATGGTATGGATCTTCAGGTTGACTAAGAGGTGCTACTCTAGTCAGAAACACACTTTCAGGAATTGAAACAAAACATAGATCCAATAAACGACCAAGAGAATTTCGAATATAATTAACTTGCGACAACGATATGTCAAGCAAGCCGTCAATAAAGTCATGCTGTGCTATAGGCAGGAGAATATTCGACTGTTCCTCTGTGGACCACTTAGTGCCTGGTATATTAAAGTCACCTAGGACAACTAGTTGGTCCCTATCGGACAGTCTGTTTGTAACGGATTGGATAGCGGACAAATGGTTAATATATTCAGGAAATTCAGAAGACGGCGGAATGTACGAGCACGTAATATAAACATAGCTATCAGAAAATGACAGCTTTACGCATAAGAATTCTAAGTTACGGAACTCGTCAAAAAGTACCTCCACTGACGTGAGGGTAGACCTAACAGCAATTAGGACTCCACCTCCCCGCCTGGAGGGACGATCATGCCTGTATACTGTGTACATACCTGTGAAAACTTTGGAGTTAAGTATCTCCGGTTTTAACCAAGTCTCTGTAAACACAATAATATGGGATGCAAAGGAAAGACTATTAGAATACAAATTAGTTAGCTTACTACACAAGCCTCTTACATTTTGATAACAGATAGTGAGACTAGATTTTAGTTTTTTTAAGATAAAGAAGTAGAAGTAGTAGAGGAGGATGGGGCAGTGATCTGGCCACTTGTGGGAAGTTTAATTCCCACGGGCCCTGTTTTTCTATTTTTAATCTTAGCTTCAAACTCTTTCACAATCATACTTTCCGGCCAAAAATCACCAGAACATATGGTTAAGAATAGCTCATTTGGGACAGTTATCTTGAAAGATGAGATGTCCCTAGCATAAGAAAAGTTAAATTTTTCCACTTTTATGTTGTCGGCTTTTGTTTTGTCTTGTATATAAGACAGTGGAACCACCGAGAGGGGTTTTGGCACTGCAGGTTGTATTTCTGAAGTGCCAACTTGTGCCGGTAGTCCGGACTCAATATTCCTTTGTGGTGGTAAACAATTCGGGACGGGTGGAATCACCGGTTGAGAAACCAGTGTGGACAAAACGGAATCTGTAGCAGTCCCAGGCTGGACTCCCTCCACAACCGATTGATCGGATTGCGCCGAATCTTTTTTAGCTGCCGATCTAAGCAACATTTGAGAGTTTGCTGCGATCGTCAACTGATCAGCTGTGGAGTCCTGTTGATCACTTGCCGAAGGTTGCGGGGCATTCCCCTTAGGCAACCTACCACCAGCGGCTTTCTTGCGCTTTGGAGATTCTTCTAATAGTTTAAGGCTATTAAATTGTGAATCAAGCGCAGAAAGAAGATCATCAGCTCGACGAAAACTATCTCTAGCCACGCCAAAACTGCTGATCAGTCCTTTCAAGCCACCTTTAGTTTGGCGCATAAAGAGTTGTATTTCATTCGCAACTCCTAGGCAAGTATCACAACAGTATTTTAGATTAGGGCCTTTAGCTAGGTCATCACTTGTTCGGCCGTTGAAACCAGCGCACTTAGTGTGCACCATTCTATCACATAGCCAACAGGTCATTTTTGACTGATCAGGCTTTATTACCTGACGGCATTTGTTATGGAAGCAGGCAACATTGGTTTCCATGTTTAATTGGGTTTTGACCACTGTACCAAAAGACAAAATCAGAAAATGTACCGCAAGAGCGCAGTGCGCACTTTAAGATTTTGTGTGGGAGAGCGAGAGAGCGGGTGCACCGTGCAGTTAATTACAAAAACAACACCAAACAGCACTACGGACAACGCACGAAAAAGAGAGTAAACAAAACGCAAAGACAGAAAGAGAACAGATTGAATTAATTTTTTAAAATAATGCACATATCAGAAAAGATTTACTCGCGAAGCGAACGGCACTTTAACTAGTACGGATTACGAAATTGAATTATTAAAGAATTTGTTAAATTCCACCGCTGGATTTAGCAAAACAAAAATAAATTCGGAGCGTAGAAAAAAAACACGACCGTTCGCTTTGAAGCTTTGGGTGATTTTGCTCGTAGTTTCTTGCAGTTTGAGAGGCATATTGAGAAGAAGATTTTCTCTTACTGAAACTGCTATTAAAGCATTTGAAGAACTAAAATCTTACCCCACTAAGGCTCCCGTATTGTGTAACCCCGATTTCACCAAGCCATTTGCCATACATTGCGACGCAAGCAAAACTGGAGTAGGAGCAGTGTTAGTTTAAACTTCGAAAGAGGGATATGAGAGACCAGTAGCCTTTATTTCTAAGAAGGTCAACAAATCGCAGAGAAATTATACTGTCACTGAGCAAGAATGTCTAGCAGCAATTGTAGCTCTAAAACATTTCAGAGCTTACGTGGAAGGGCACGATTTCACAATCATAACCGATCACGAATCTTTAAAATGTTTAATATCCTACCACGACCTCAATTCTCGTTTGGCTCGGTGTGCTTTAGCTCTGCAAAGATTTAAGTTCGAGATTAAGCACAGAAAAGGTTCGCTTATCGTTGTGCCAGACTTTTTGTCTCGAGTAAATGAAAACGAAGTGGCAGCAATTGCTATCGAAGAAGGTTTGCTATTGACCTTAGTTCTGATTCAAATCCACCGAGTATAAGGAGGGGGTCAGTAAAGTGCAAGCCAACAACGCCAACTTTCCCGACTTACAGACGTGCAGAACATCTAACCGGCGAGCGAACACACGATGAATGTGCGTGGAAGCTTTGGGTCCCCAAATAATTGGTATCACTAGTAATAACACGAGCACATAATATTCCTATGGAATCTCACGGAGGCATACACAAAACTATTGAGCGAGTGAGACGATGAAACTTAGTTTACGATATTAAGGCATATATAGATTTTCTCAGCCCGTATCCGCGCTCGAGAAGTGGGAATATCGTCACTTTTTGTTGTTTTAGACCATTTTTCAAAGTTTGTCTTTTTAAAGCCCGTGTGAAAAATTAATGTCAAAGTTGTGGTGAAGTACCTCGAAGGCGAGCTCTTTATGACATTTGGCGTGCCGGAAACAGTGGTTTCGAAAACGGTTCGCAGTCCGGTCCGAGGCGTTTCAAAAGCTCATGAAGCGATATGATATAACACATACGCCGACGGCCGTTCATTCACCTCATGCAAATGCCTCCGAGCGAGTGATTTGATTTGTGGTTTCACCAATTCGCGCATATGTGCATCCCGACCAAAAAAAACTTGGACGAAAATTTAAATAAAATTTATTGCGCTTTGCGTTCCTCGAAACACTCGAGTATAGTTTCGACTCCGTATTTTATGACTTTCGGTCAGCATATGGAAACCTCTGGCAACACTTTCTCTCTTTTGAGGAAACTCAACGTGCTAGAAGACCGTTCGTTAGTGTTCGACCGGCCGGACTCATTCAAAATAGTTCGAGCTGAAGCAAAAAAGTGTATGCATAAAGCGCATAATCACAATGTAAAGCGCTAGAATTTGAGATCTCGTGAAATAACCTACATCGAAGGTCAAGAAGTGTTCAGACGCAATTTTAAGCAAAGTTGCTTTGTGACCGCTTACAGCGCTAAATTTGGTCCGTCTTTTGTAAAGGCTCGAGTGAGAAAAGATTGAAAATGCTTACTACGAGCTAGAATACATGCAAGGCCGACCGCTGGGCAATTATCAAGCCAAGGATATTCGGCAGTGATAGTGTTTCAGGCGGTATCTGTCTAGGGTATCTTGGAGATTCTACCGGGGGGGCTTTGAAGATACATTTTTTTGGAAAGCAGCTAGAAGTATTATTGATAATATAACAGAAAAGCAGCAGTCATGAAAGCCTTCATTAATTAAAACACTCAATTTAGTTTAGATTCATATAATAATATCTTTAATTGTTAACTGTTTCTTTATATTTTCGTTCTGCACGCACTTGCCGGTCTACACACAGTAAAGAACTAAAAGTGAACAGGACTGGTTCATTGGTTCAGCTATTAAACCGATCATTATAGCTTTTGAATCATTCGATAATGTATCGATATTTTCAACACGCCTCCTCAAAAGTTACATTGATTTATTAATATCTTTTAAATATAATATTTATCCTACTCGACGAGTTTGTGCATTCTGGGGATAACAATTATTATGATCCAGCATTTG